>NC_079491.1:73158480-73461510 GCF_020520425.1 Spinacia oleracea | reverse complement strand
ATGAAGTAATACCTCTCCCTAACGTTGGCAAACCCAACAACAACAAGAGCCCACTCGGCTCTTGTCACATCTCTCTCGACCAACCAGAGAATTTCGACCCCACGGTGTATATTACACCTCAAGGTGCACCACTCGCTGTGGTCCCTATGGATCGAATCGAGAGGGAAGTGTGCGGTGTGTGGAACGATGATGCTGAAGATATTTACCTATCTCAAGTCTCGGGCCAGGACTTCTTCACTGAAACTTGGTCCGGGTATGCTCTCATTGACACCACCCCTCAGGAGCCCGAGGTCGACAACCTCACTCGATCCGGAAGAATATACCAACCAGACATTCACCCACCTCCTATGGACGACATCCCGGTTAGGCAAACTCCTGAGAACGGACGGCACGCCACCGTCGCAGAAGTCATTGAAAATCCTCTCCTGAAACAACTAAAAAGAACCAAGGCTGAGATTACCATCTGGGATCTTATGTGTACTTCAAAGGAACATCGCGAAAAGCTTATTCGCTCACTTGACCTCATCTCAGTACCTACAGATATCACACCTGACTCATTGGTTAGCCATGTCACGAGAGATGCCGGAGAAAAGGCCATAGTTTTCACTGATAAAGACTTACCCAAAGAGGGGGGTGCTCACAATAAAGCCCTTTACCTAGTGGTTGGATGCAAAGGACAAAACATCCCCCTAGCGCTCGTAGATAATGGTTCGGCGGTTAATGTCTGCCCATTGCGAACCGCCCATTGCTTGGGGCTAGGAAGCGATGACTTCCAAACCTCCTCACAAGGGGTACGAGCTTATGATAACTCCCGAAGGCCTGTATTGGGAAAAATCAACCTTACCATACAAACTGGGCCTGTGGCACGCACCACGGAGTTTCAAATTATCGACATCAAGCCCACTTTCAACCTCCTCTTGGGGCGACCTTGGCTCCATGACTTAGGAGGTGTGGCTTCTACCTTGCACCAAATGGTTAAACTTAACCATAACGGGGTAATAATAGAAATCTGCGCCCCTCCGCTCGACGTCAGTTGTACTATGGTTGGAACGGCCGAAACTGCAGACGACCTTTATGGGTTTCAAATGGAAGAAACAATCCAGTTCATCGAAGATTATGATCCAGCATTCCTAGAACCGCATGCATCCCGAGTCATCCCTAGAATGCTGTTAGCTCAAGGCTATTTTCCAGGAACCCCATTGGGCATAAGGAAGAAGGAATGCACATTCCATCCTTTTCCCGACAAATCTACTCCCTTTGGCTTAGGTTATGAACCAACGGAGGAAGATATTGCTGACCGCCTATCTAAGCTACGCCTTAACAAAACCAAATAAACCACCCTCCTTCCCCCATATCAAAGGACCCTTAACGGGATGTTCGTTCGGGAAGGAGAAGAACACCCATGCTGTGATTTCCCTGAACCCTTCGTTCAGGATGGCTTGCTAAAATCCGGATTTGAAATTTTCCATGACTGCCACACCTTGGATGAGGCACCCCACCTCGCCAAGGCTAAAACAGCTGAAATATTGGACAACCAGGCTCTATGGACATTGTTTAACGAATCGAGGCCTATGGAGAACGAGACTGTGATGACTACCCTAGCTTTACAAGATGAAGGTTTCGATCCAACCCGGTTAATCTCTCCTGCATCAACACTAGAAGAGGTCGAGAACAGATGGGTGAAGACATATCAGTGGGTCAACGCAAAAGGAGTGGAATTCAAGATGAGTACCGGTGAAGGACCAAAGTTTTATGAGACTAAACCCCAGGCTTGAGCCACATAGAGCACCATTAGTAAAAAGCGCCTAGTAGTTCTTTAGATTGATAAAAAAAATAATAGAGACTTTAGATGGTCCTAAAGCCCTTTAGAATACGGGTCAGTTTTGTTTCAGTGTGTTTTCCTTACTTTCTGATCAATAAAGGCGTAATATTTCTCCTAAAAATTTTATTCTAACACTAAATAAACACCAAATGTACTTGCAAAATACAAAAATAAAGAGGCGGCCCACTCTAGGCCCAAAAAACAAAGCCCACTCGGTTTTGAAATAGTGCCATGGGAACCAGTTCCCGAAACCCACAAAATAAACCACACTATCCCATTCACATCCCCAAAACCTAAAGAGCCAATCCATGCAACCCAAAATCAAAGGAAATAAAAAATTTAAAACAAATGCAAATGTTACCAAAAAAATAGATTCATAAAACATAGATTCCATCATACCCTTCACTACCAACCTACCTCCAAAGCCTACACAAAGATCTTCATAAACTCCGCACCCTGACTCCATTTTCAAAACTGTTTTGAGTCACCAATAGAAAAAATTAATCTGGACAAAAATGCGTTTCACGCTAACAGTCAAAAAAGCCTCCAAAATAACCTCAAAATTAACTTTAAATACGAAGAAAAATATCAAGGCACAAAAAAGAGAAATAGAAATAAACGCAAGAACATGTGAAGCAAAACGTCAAAAATTGACCGCCCAAGTCATTTTCAGCGCCCAGGGCTGGGCGCCGAAATTTCTGACGCCCCAGCCTGGGCGTTGAAACTCTCTGCCTGCCAAAGGTTTTCTTTTTTCGGAAGTGCTCGTCATTTTATCCGCACACAACGGAAAAACAACGAACACTTGGGGGGTACAGTGCGTATCCAAATAGGTTTACCAACAAATTAGTCGAATTTTACGCAACCTATGGCAAAAAAAAAATGGCAGATGAAAATAATGGCAAATACTTCACTCATTTGACCAATTAAGTAATATGTTTCCACTTCAGGACATATCTACCGAAATCCGGCATACTAGAACTTATTCTAAAGCTAGAACTACGCGCGACCTGATTCTGACAAGATACGTAGGCAATCCTTACCAAGGATTCGGTCCAAATAAAAAATATATTCTTTGTGCAAAGAGTGTTAGACATATAAAAGAGGAGAAACAAAATTAAATGAAAACTAAAAATACGCCTTTATTAAAATATAATAAGAAGGAAAACAAAGTGCTAGGAATAAAAAACAAACACAACTGAAATAAATAAAGGGCACCTACCCCCTAGCAAAGAACTACACTACTCTAGTTCTTCCAGATCATCAAATAAAGTCTTGTAGAGAGCAATGTTCGCAGGATCCACCCCCATAGTCTTCTGCGCTGCCCCAATCAATCTCCATAAGAACCGGCTCCTGGACACTAACTTCCAAAGATGCCAAGGCTTCAGAAACATTCTCAGTTATAGCCCGCTCAGCCTCAAAGGCACAAACAATGGTGGGAGAAGGATTATTATCATCAACTGGACCAGCCACTGTTTCTACAGGCGGCTGAGCCTTTCTAACCCATACATTATTCCGGCGACGATCTCCGCGAGAGCTTGCATTTCTTTTAACAACAGCAGGCCCCTTCATGTTAGGCATCTTTTTAGGCCTGAAACTGGAACGGGGAGGAACTTCCTTTCGCTTTCGATCAGGACGAGCTTTCACAGTCTTAAAACTATAGGTACGAGGTCTGGCAGAATCAGGACCCTCATACTTAACACGAATACGAGGTATCAAAAGCTCAGTCGGCTCCCCATTTCGAGCCTCGGTCCTCACATCTTTGTCATCGGAGCTCATCCACAACTTGTAGTTTTCAGAAAGACCCACAAAGCCATTTGTAGCTACGGCCCAACGCGGGAGGCCATCATAATACTTGGCCCACGCTAGGACCTGTGTTTGTGCAAAGGCCGCTACCTTAGGTGGTACCGTATCAGAAAAGGGGATAGTCTACCTTAAACCATATTGACGCATGACTCGGTAAGGGAAAATATAAATGGGACGAGATAGCCCCAACAAAGAAACATAAACAGATACATCAGACCCCCCTGTCATAGTAGTCAAACCCCACCATGGTACCACCCACTTATTAGAACAAATGCCATAAGTAAAAAAGGAGGTCCATTCGGCCTCGTCCTGGCCTTGGTGCAAGTATTTTCGGTTACCCAAAGCTATAGGGCGATAATGTTTAGGATCGGCAGGAGCTTCCAAAAGTCTAAGCCGTTCCAAAAGCCAAATTTGCAAAAACAGGTATGATCGAATCAAAAGAATGAAAAGAAAGAAAAAAGGGTTCCTGGGGCGCAGTTTCAACGCCCAAGACCAGGCGCCGAATATTCCAGCGCCCAGACCTGGGCGCTGAAACTCAGCCCCAGGCAGAAAGAAATATGTGCAAAAAAAAAACATACATGTGCGCAAGGAAAAGATCGATTACCTGCAGTAATAAGGGGCTTCCCTTAAAATGTTCGGATTTGGCATCCTTCTTCAGCTCATCCGCACTCAGCAAAGTCTCAGCAACAACCAACGGCATAATAGAATAACAACTTTTCATCTGGCTAATCAAGGGGATCAGCCTTATGTCACCGAACTCACCATTATTATTCTACAGCAAATAATGATTCAACAAGCAAAATACAAGGGCTCGAATGTTCAATTTTTGTTCGGTCATACTCTTACTAGGCCTAAAGTGATGTTTTACAAGTTTCGCCAAGTTAACCTTATCATCTACGACAATTTCAGCAAACATGTTATCATCTAGACCTAGGAAAGCCCTTATGGTTGTTTTACCCTCTTCAACAGTGTCAGGGGTAGCAGGAGTAGCATTAGTAGGATAACCAAGGATCGCAGCAAATTCATCGGGCAAAGGACATATTTCATTGCCCCGAAAGGAAAAAACATGATAATCAGAGTCCCAAAAGCTTAGGGCAGCATGCAGAAAGTTATAATCAATATTAATTTGTTGTAAGCCTAAAAGTGCCTCTAAGTGGTATTCTTTTAACAAAGCTTTTTCTGTGGGAGTAAGGGCTCGTAGCCAACGCCTAACAGTCCGTTGGAGTGAGAAAGTAGGGATCGACATGGCAAAAACAATGAATAATTAAAGCACAAAAGAAGAGAGAAAGAATTTGAGAGTGGTGGAAAATAAGGACGTATCTAGCCCCTATATATAGCTGAACGCACCCCATGACATCCTGATCCCATTCGGAAACGTGTTAGGAAATCCGAAAGTCAAATATTACCAGGAAAGGACTTTCAGCGCCCACCCCTGGGCGCCGAAATGTTTGACGCCTGAACTTGGGCGCTGAAAATGCAGCCCAAGGCCCAGATTTCACAAAACACGGAATAGGAAAAGACTTAAGACCGTGTTGCTAAAACACGAGGCCCTATTGCAAGTAAGATCAAGCCCAAAGCACCTTTAGCTCCCAAATAAGCAAAAAAAAAATATATGAAAACTTAGTTGAAACTTAGACTCGTTTCAGAAAATGCTCATGTACACTTTTCAAAAAAAAAAAAAAAAAAAAAAAAAAAAAAAGCAAGTTAAATATCATGGTCATTCTTCGAAACACCAAAAATATGTGTCTTCAAGTCATTGGTTTTCCAAATAGAAAATGTCTGTCTGTCAAAGGGATAATCCGGGCCAAGCTAAAACCGGATGTCGCCTGAAAACTAAAGTCGCATTCCATGGCTTCGCTAAAATAGCACACTACTATAGGATCACTCGCACATACGAGCATGACCCCAAACATGATTACAAGATGCAAAAACAACCGACGAGCCCCAGTGCTTGGGGGCTCGCGAAAAAATAGACTCCAACGAGGAGCGCGCGATCAAAATCACATTCCCGGACTGCGCCACACACCATGCCATGTTTGGATATCTCAAAGAAATATATTGTTAAACAAAAATATACACAGTGTGGACCCACTTATAGGACACATCTAATCAGGAAATATTACGACCCACCAACATGTTGTAATCACAAAAGCTCTTCTACATAGGCAAAATAAGAAATTCAAAATGGGCTCGCCCACCCTCAGCGGGCGGGGTCTGCGTCACTAGCCGCGCAGGTCCTCAGTTTTCGAAAGAAATAAAATCTTCAAATTTAAAATAGGCTCGCCATCTTCAGCCGGCGGGGTCTACGGCGCAAACCACGTATGTCCTTATTTTCAAAAAAGCAAAATAAATTTCAAAACAGATTCGTCCACTTCTATCAGACGGGGCGTCCACCCTCAGCGGACAGGTTCGCCATCTTCAGCCGGCGGGGTCTACGTCACAAACCGCGTAGGTCCTTATTTTCAAAACATCAAAACAGATTCGTCCACTTCTATCGGACGGGGCGTCCACCCTCAGCGGACAGGCTCGCCCACCTTCAGCGGGCGGGGTCTGCGTCACTAACCGCGCAGGTCCTTAGTCGCTGCAGCGATAACTTTTTTCGATTTTCCCTTTTTCCAAAAATTAAAGGATTGGTTTTCCCTTTTTCCAAAAATTAAATGATTGGTTTTCCCTTTTTCCAAAAATTAAAGGATTGGTTTTCCGTTTTTCCAAAAAAGAACGATGTGCTGGATTTTCCTTCGTTTTACGTCCTATAAAAACAAGGGGGTTTTCTCGTTTAGCTAGCCCTGAAAATGAGAATTTTTAGAAAACGTTTTACCTCGTAATTGGGCTTGGCCAGGCCCAATTACACTTTACAGCTTTGATTTCGAAAACATCTGTAGCTACTCCCAATGACAAAGTGAGGGAGTTTCTACGCACCTTTAGATCCTTCCAATGACAAAGTGAGGAAGTTTCTATACTATCAGTTGACAAATCCCAATGACACGTGAGGGATATGTCGACACTTCAAGTGATGACCCTTAAGTCAAATGTTATCACTCGGGGGCTCGTGAGACCCTCGCAAAACAGGTCACATACACCATGGCTTGTGTGACGCACTCCGTCTAATACTTTGACCATCGTCTTACTCCAAGACTCAGTCAAAGTGGGGGCTAA
The DNA here is from genome assembly GCF_020520425.1 of Spinacia oleracea. NCBI lineage: Eukaryota > Viridiplantae > Streptophyta > Magnoliopsida > Caryophyllales > Amaranthaceae > Spinacia > Spinacia oleracea. Next base: position 73,454,729 of record NC_079491.1, on the reverse strand, counting down.
CTGTAGACACCTACTTTTGTCCCCATTCCCGCAAGGGAAAGGTTCGATGATGAAGACGTAAAAACTCCACTTGACAACGCATCTCCTATAAAATAAACGAATCTCGATTCCCCATTTCATTTCACCCGAAACCTGCTATTTATGGAAACCTGCTAAAAATAGTAACTGCCGTAAAAGGTAGCGTCTAAAAGTGGCAAATCATAAAAGATAGAAACTTGTCAGAATTAGGTGTTACACTCCAACATAAATCCTAAATGAGATAGAAAACCGCGAGAATCCTATTCATAATAGGATTCGGAAATAGGAGTTACGTATTAATTAAAATCCTAACGAACCTAGAGTTCGTAACGGGCCCAGACGCATTCCGTCATAAAATTGATACGCGCTAAAAGACTCGAATTAATCTCAAACTCTACGGATTTTAGGAATCCGAATCTGACTAAACAAAACTGCCCAGACCCTATTTTCAACGCCTGGCTCTGGGCGCCGAAATCTTCGGCGCCCAGGCCTGGGCGCTGAAAATACCTGGGTACGTCTCTTTTCCTAATTCTTTGTGGTTTAGAACTCTGCAATTCTATCTTTCCACGAACTCTTCCCTATAAATAGGCCCCTAGTTTCGACGTGAAAGAACACAAAACAACACATAATTATATTCTGAGTATTGACTCCAACCCTCAGCCTAAGCCTCTCGCTGCGAAACTGTTCACGCGTTCTGTCGCAATCGATCCATAAATCGAACAGAACGTATCCTGTCCCATAATTGAGATTCGTTAAATAAAAAGGAGAAATAACAAAGTCAAAGTGGTTAGTTTTCTGAGAACCGTGACGCACCTCTCAAGGGTGCGTCGTAATGTGTCCCTTTTCGATGATTTAACTGCTTTCCTCGCCCTTTTTATGAACTGTTAAACTAACCTAATATGATTGTTCTATCACGCCTAACAAATATAATATTTTTGGGAAATCGGATTATCATGCTAGGTCCCTTAATGCTATTTAAATCAGATAATCACGATCGAATTAGTATTATATGTTGCATATTGCTAAAATCAACTCAGATTAGTTTAATAGTTAACGCATGTCCCTTCAATTATTTATGCTGAGCTAGTAAGGATATCCTGCCTCTGGAGTTATCGACGAGCGAATTACTCCTCTCGGTAGTTACAGTCCCCCGAACCCTCAATCTCTACCTTGCGGGTGTATATTGAGAGATCCCCACACCAGGGATCACAAGGGAACCTACGGCCGTCGTGGTCAAACATAATTGCACTCCCTTTATGTCACGATAACCGGGTTTTGTCAGTTTTTCTCATTGTCGTTAAAAACTGAATGACGACTCCTATATTACTAGTCAATTGGGTGTATACTCACAGGAAATCCAATTACACTTGATTGAATAAAAAGAATCGTCACACCCACGAGGGACAAGGTCACGCATTAGCCTCGCGCTTTTTCGACCCCCTCACAACTGCCTAGCGCTGGAATTTTCCAGCGCTGGTGTTTAACTTCCACTTTTCCAGATTTATTCGATTTTATCCGAATCTCACTCACGTTTTGATCTTCTATAATATTAGTTGGTGTGCAACTCTTTATTCTTTATCCAATGATTAATTTTAATGCAACGTAATCACTTGAATATTTATCTTATACGGTTACTATTCCGGGCATTAGTTAAGCATAACAGTTACTATGAATAGCAGTTTCTAAAAATGGAAATATGGTTTTCGGGATTGTCAATCAGGCAAAGGTTGTTCGTCGCATACTAGGAAAGCTTAGTCAAGCAGTGTTTGGTTTCATCCTCGAACACACCGTTTTGGGCCTAGAGACAAATATGGGCGTCTACAGATTCCACTCTGTCGCCGTGAGAGGAGGGAGGGCTTTCTCATGGTCCATGTAATTGGTCGTTGCACTCAAACGACCCATTATAATACATCTCTTTGTCCTCTGTATGGAAGACAATCCATCTCTTTCTCCACTTATGCCACTTATATGGCTTGCTTATGACTGTCTGATAGGAACCTCAGCTACTCAAAGTGAACCAGCCCTCGGCGGCATTAGGAGATTGGTGAAGGAAATATGTCCTTCACCCCAGGTGCATTAAGTCTAATACCAAGGTTCAGATTAATTGCGAACATTTAATTCAGTGAGATCAAGTGATCGGAACAGCTAGCTGGAGCAATGCTTCCGATCAGTGAGTTCTAATGGATATTAAGCTCACAACTTACTCTTGACTGAACCTACAAGGTCACACCAATGGCATGTAACAGATCACCGGATTAAATGAAACGGGAATTCATTTAATAGCTTTTCGGGAATTAGTTTTGGAAAACGTATTATATGATACGACCTTGCGCCGGAATCGTATATCGTATCGCGAATATTCGTAAGCTGGGCAAAACGAATAATCGTATCGTACGATGGTGATTCCTCGTATATGATACGATAAATAATAGCCGTAAGGCGTTAGTCGCGAATACGAGGAGCATCGGAGCTGCCGGCCCGTCGAGCCAAGCGCGTAAGGCCCAACGAGCCAGCAAGCAAAGCGAGCAGGCCAGCCCGTGGCGTGGCACAAGCGCGCAACAACGCAGCAACGCAGCAGCGAGCACGCGAGGCCCACGGCTCAGCTGCTCGGTTGTGCGCGCTGTGGGCTTCGGCCTGCAGCGTGTTGGCTGTGCGCGGGTCTGTGAGGCCGTGTGTGCAAGTGTGGCCGGTCAAGACCTTGTCTTGGCCGGTTACAGTAATATAATATTTAGTTATTATATTTTTGTACACAACCCCAAAAAATCACAATCAGTTTTCCAAAAACCCTAAACCTAATTCTAATATTACGTTCTTCAGTTTTCTCTCTGTGAAAACTGTTCATCCCGAAAAGTAAAAACCTTGTGCATTGTCTATACTACAATAATCAAGACGGATCTAAACGTGTCGGTGAACCAAGTAGAGGAACGACTAGTGGAGTTCTTTGTTCGTGTTCGTTGATACATTACTCGGGAAAATACGCTTTGAATGTAAGTTTGCTTAATTTGTGCTTTATACATGTTTCCTTGCTTTGGGGATTGTTCCGCACATGTTATGTATGTTTAACTGTATTCCCCTACAGTGGTATCATGAGCCTTATGTATTTAAAGAATTTTTTAGCATGATTTTATTGTTTTTGCTGTTATCGAAATTTTTGGAATTTTTGTTGATTTTTTTGGAATTATTAAGAATTACTGGATTAATTGCGTAATAGGTTCTGAAATCAAAAATATTCGTATTTTCGACTTTTTGAACCCTAATCTGATTGAAAACGATTTTCTAAGATCAATTAATGGGAACGAAATTGCAAAAACAAGCCTCGAAGTTGTGTTTTTTGGGCGTTTTTGTTAATTTTCGAGTTAAAATTAATAAATTCGGAAAGTTTTTCAATTAATTGGTCAACCTAAACTATTCGGAATTGATTGAAATTTTGACACAATGCTGTTGGGAATATTCTTGAATTATGATAAAAAATGTCAGCCATTTTCAATAAATATAAACCCTAATTTTTCTTTCCCCAAATTCGTAAATTTTAGATCGCTAATTGATTTTTTAAATAATTTAGATCTAGTAATTTGGTTAATTTGGAAAGGGAATATAATTTCATGGTCAGTGGCGAATTTTAAAATTATTGGATTAAAATTTTGAATAGTTTTGTTAATTTTAATCGACACTTAAACCAAATTGAATAAAAATCTGAAATTTAAATGTTTAGAACGATTTAAATTTTTAGATTTGATTATTTAAAAGTTCAAATTTTCAGTTGAAATCGTTCGTTCTTAAAATTTTGAATAATGTTAGCCTTGATTTAATATTTTTAACGAAATTGGATTGTTGTTAAATTAATTAAATCGTAAAAATCGTTATTTTTCGAAAATAAAAATCGTAACTTTTTAATGAAAAATAACTTAATGCAAACGTTCGTGAAATAATTTTTTTTTTTAAATTAAGTTGGTCCGTAGGCACGAACCAAAGGCACGAACTTGAGGTGGGGTGGACGTGTGGCTCGACGAGCCACGCGGGCTGCCACACCTGTGCCGAACCACAGCAACGCGGGCAGCAGCAGCGTGCTGCGTGCCGTGCGCGTTGGGCGAGGAAGGGGCAATCAAGGCAGCCGCCTTGGCTTGCGAGTGCTGCGAGCAAGGAAGACAGCTTGCCTTGCTCAGCGACGAGCACAACAGCACACAGGGGCAGCAGCGATGCTGCGGGTACGTGGGCGCGGCTGCAAGGGGCATGGGCTTTGCTCGTGTGCCTCGTAGGCCACAGCGTGCAATGCTGGGTTGGGCGCAAGCCTAGCCCGCACATGCACACAAACAAATTTTTTTTGTTTTCGATGGGCTTTACTTTTATATTTGCATTAATTTGGGCTAACGGGATAATTAATAATTATTTTATTTACTTGGGCCGGGCCGTGAGTTTAATTTAATATTTAAATAATTAATTATCCAGATTAATTATTGGTTTGAGTGGGAGCCACTAAATGAAATTAAAAATGAAATAATTATTTTAATTATTTTCGTAGGTCGCATTATTTTAATTAAATTCAATTTTAATTAGAATAAAGTCTAAGGATTAATAATTTGGAAATTGATTAATCTTTTAGGACGCGTTTATGTGAACGTGAATTTTAATTAATTCATGTAAATACTTGCATAATTAACATGGGCCATTCGTTTTAGCATACGAATGGGTGAATGCATAGAATGTATATTTTATATAATGCAGGTACTCCAAGTGACTAGTATGGCCATTTAGGATAGTTAAATACGGTCTGCGAACCGTTCTATCTTTGAATGTAAAGTTTTAAATATGGTCTGCGCACCAAGGAAATTTCGATGTAATTTTATTATTATTTTCAAGAATTTCTAGTTTAGAACTTTAATTTAACAATTGAAGATTCAAGACGATGCCAAGCTAACAAGATGGTGAAGAAGATTGGATGCTTCAAGACAGGTGTTTTGGGCCATACTAGTTCACCTATTATTTATGCACTTTATATATATTATGCTTGAATGAATGTATATTTTGCATGAATATGTTGTTTTGTATGACTCGATTAGATTTAGTTCACTAAATAATCGAACCAACATAGAAACAACTAGGTCTAACGTAGTAGGTTTACGCCAAAGCGAGGTGCTATATTAGTTGACTTAGATGGTAAGGCGTCCCAAAGGAGCACGTTGATTGTGGTTTCAACTGAAACAACAATGGAATTATGTTGTGGCAATGGGATAAATATGGTATTAATTTATTAACCAAGAGTAATTTGGATATTACTAGCAATAGGTTTTGCTTACCTAGAATCTTAAACTACTTAAGACATGCCAAAGCTGGTTAAGGATTTAGGACTTTTAGGGTCTTGGAATCGTTTCATTCATTTTTGGACCATGTTTTTGCTTTTTCATGAATGAAATGTTTAATAGCTTTAATGATTGCATGCTAACATTTATTTTAAAAGTTATTAAGTTATGAATGGTTATTGCGAATTCTTTTCAAATGTAGTAATCAAATGGCCGCAAACAATAACAACACTTTCAACCTGCGTTCAATTCTCGACAAGGAGAAGTTGAATGGAAACAATTTCCTCGATTGGCAAAGGAACTTGAAAATAGTTCTAATGCATGAGGAAAAAGAATATGTCCTAGAGCAAGAGTTACCAGAGGCCGTCGGGCCGGAAGTGACTCACGCTTCCCTTAATCGTTGGATCCAGGCCAACAGGGATGTCAAATGTGTGATGCTTGCATCCATGAATCCTGAACTTCAGAAAACGTTCATTAACTCGGATGCTTACCAAATCATCTCGGAGTTGAAGAACATGTTTCAGGACCAAGCCAGAATCGAAAGATTCGAGACTCAGAGGTTGATCCTTGAGACTAAGCTCAAGAAAGGAGAACCAGTGAGCCCACATGTTCATAAAATGATTGGACTCTTTGAGAATATGAGAGCTCTAGATTCTGACGTCTCAAATGAAATGGCTATTGACATCATTCTCCATTCGCTTCATAGTGGATATGATCAGTTCAAGTTGAATTACAACATGAACAGCATGGAGAAAACTCTTACTGAGCTTCACGGTATGCTGAAGACCGCTGAAAAGACGCTCAAGCAAGAGAATAAGCACGACGTGCTTATGGTGCGTAAGGGCAAGAATTTCAAGAAATCTGGCAAGGGAAAGGACAAGAAGGGTAAGGGCAAGGCTACGCCCTCACCTAAGTCCAACGACACCAGTTCTGGTAAACAGAAGAGGGTGACTCGTTCTCCTGCCGACTCTGAATGTATCTACTGCAAGAAGAAGGGGCTTTGGAAAATGGATTGCTTGAAGAGAAAGGAAGATGAGAAGAACGGGAACGTTGCTTCTACTTCAGGTATGTATGTTATACATTGTAATCTTCCTAATTCTACTTCTTGGGTATTAGATACTAGTTGTGGCTCACACTTATGTTCCAATTCGCAGGGACTAAGGAGAAATAGAAGGCTTGATAAAGGCGAGATGGATCTACGCGTGGGAAATGGAGCACGGATTGCTGCATTAGCCGTAGGATCTTATTTAATTTCTTTGCCTAGTGGTTTTGTTTTGGAACTAGAAAACTGTTACTATATATGTTCCTAGTATCACTACAAACATTATTTCCGTTTCAAGTTTGGATTCTAAAGGTTTTAGTTTTCAATTTAAAGACAATAGTTGTTCTTTTGCTTTGAATGGAATGTTTTATGGTTCAGCACAACAAGAAAATGGTCTATATGTGCTAGATACGAGCAAACACGTTTATAACATAAATACTAAAAAGGCTAAAACTGGTGATTCAGATCTCACATTTATGTGGCATTGTCGATTAGGCCATATAAACACAAAGCGCATGGAATTACTTCAACAAAAGGGAATTCTAGAATCATTCGACTTAGAGAAGATTGATCAATGCGAATCTTGTTTACTTGGCAAAATGACAAAGCAACCTTTCTCAAAGGTCGGAGAAAGAGCAAACGAACTACTAGGGCTAATACATACGGACGTATGTGGGCCTATGAGTACGAAAGCTAAAGGTGAGTTCAGCTATTTCATAACGTTTACGGGCGATTTCAGTAGATATGGCTATATTTAATTAATGAAACACAAGTCTGAATCGTTTGAGAAATTCCGAGAATTTCAAAACGAAGTAGAGAATCAACATGGCAAGAAAATCAAAGCTCTAAGATCAGACCGAGGAGGTGAATATCTTAGCCACGAGTTTGATGACCATCTAAACTAATGCGGTATTCTTTCTGAATTGACTGCTCCGGGGACACCTCAATGGAATGGAGTGTCAGAACGGAGAAACAAGACCTTACTCGATATGGTCAGGTTAATGATGGGTCAAGCCGAACTTCCTTTGCAATTTTGGGGACATGCGTTGCAAACAGCAGCACTCACACTGAATCGTGCTCCGTCAAAAGCTGTTGAAAAGACTCCATACGAATTATGAAAGTTGTCTTTTCTAAAGATTTGGGGTTGCGAAGCATATGTCAAGCAATTAATTTCGGACAAGCTCGAACCAAAATCTGACAAATATTTCTTCGTTGGGTATCCAAAAGAAACAAAGGGGTATTACTTCTACAACAAGTCAGACAACAAGGTATTCGTTGCTCGTGACGGTGTCTTTTTGGAAAGAAATCATATTTCCAAATTGACAAGTGGGAGAATAATAGACCTCGAAGAGATTCGAGACGAACAACGAACCAAGAACTCTTTAGAAGCAATTCAGGATGATGAACCTCCAAGGTCTTTAGAAGAGCCAGTGGGAGTAGTTCCTCAAAACGTTGTTGCCCCTCGTAAGTCAAATAGAACTAAGGTTTAGCCGGACAGATGGACAGGCGTCCTCTTGACTGAAAACTTAGACGTTCTCATATTAGATAGTGATGAACCTATGACTTACAAGCAAGCTATGACGAGCCCAAGCTCCACTAAATGGTTAGAGGCCATGAAATCCGAAATAGACTCCATGTCTGAAAATCAAGTCTGGGATTTGGTAGATTTGTCGGATGGGTTTACACCTATTGGGTGCAAATGGGTCTTCAAATTGAAGAAATACAAAGATGGAATTGTATACATATACAAGGCTAGATTGGTAGAAAAAGGTTACATGCAAGTTCACGGCGTTGACTACGATGAAACCTTTTCTCCAGTCGCGATGCTTAAGTCTATTAGGATAATCCTTGAAATTGTCGCGTTTCATGACTATGAAATATGGCAAATGGATGTCAAAACTGCCTTCTTGAATGGTGTTCTAGAAGAGACTGTGTTTATGACGCAACCGGAGGGTTTTGTCGATCAAAAGAACCAAGGAAAGGTATGCAAGCTTAAGAAGTCCATTTACGGACTAAAGCAGGCATCAAGGAGTTGGAATAAGTGATTTGATGAAGCAGTCAATAAGTTTAGCTTCATCAAAAATCATGACGAATCTTGTGTATACAAGAAGGTTAGTGGGAGTAAAATTGCATTCCTAGTCTTGTATGTAGATGACATACTACTTATTGGAAACGACATTCCTATGTTGGAGTCTGTAAAGACTTGGCTTGGAAAGTGTTTCTCAATGAAGAACTTAGGAGAGGCACAGTACATATTCGGCATCAAGATCTATAGGGATAGATCTAAGAGGATGATTGGACTAAGCCAGAGCACTTACATTGACAAAGTGCTAGCTAGGTTCAATATGATGGAAGCCAAGAAAGGCCATCTACCCATGACACATGGCACATATCTAAGCAAGACTCAGTGTCCCAAGACATCTGATGAGCGTAGAAAGATGAGTGGAATTCCATACGCTTCGGCTATTAGGTCCATCATGTATGCTATGATTTGTACAAGGCCGGGTGTTTCGTTCGCACTCAGTGCAACGAGCAGGTACCAGTCAGAACCAGGTGAGGCACATTGGACTGCTGCCAAGAATATCCTAAAGTACCAGAAAAGGACTAAGGTTCAGTTTCTGGTTTATGGTGGTACAAATGAGTTGATTGTTAAGGGATATACGGACGCCAGCTTTCAAATCGACAGAGATGATTTCAGATCACAATCTGGGTTTGTGTTCTGCCTTAATGGCGGAGCAGTAAGCTGGAAAAGTGCTAAGAAAAGCACTATTGCGGATTCTACAACTGAAGCCGAGTACATTGCTGCCTCAGAAGCAGCAAAGGAAGCTGTTTGGATTCAGAAGTTCATCGAAGAACTTGGGGTTGTCCCCTCCATTAAAGGACCAGTGGCTTTGTATTGCGACAATAGCGGAGCCATTGCCCAGGCAAAGGAGCCTAGGCGCCACTAGAATTCCAAGCACGTACTGCGGCGATTTCATATACTTCGAGAGATCGTTGAAAGGAAAGAAATCGAGATTTGCAAGGTTGGAACTAACGACAACGTCGCAGATCCATTGACTAAACCGTTGCCACAAGCGAAGCACACCGCACATGTATCAACCATGGGAATCAAGCATATTGGAGGATGGCTTTGATTTTCTAAGTTTTGTTTTATAACATTTGTTAGATCTATGTTTAAAACAATTGGTTTAACCATTTCATATTTATGAAATTTATTATTTCATATTCATTTAATTTTGGTTTAGTATTAAATGATAAGTCCATGTGATTCAAATCATTCAAATGGGATGTCAAGATGGATTCTTCGACAAAGAAACACCCATAAGTGAACTTGAATATTGAAGTCACAAAGGATCCTTAATCCAGGTCATTGAAAGGTGGACGACCAATGACTAATGAAGATTAGATTGCAAATATATTTTTTAGTTATGTTTCTTGAAACTAAATTGACTGGATGTCAGAATCTTTTGCATAGATACTTATTGGATCTTGTATCGGATTGACAATGAGAACACTTTAAGAGATTAAAGCCATGTCATAAGTAGTTCTCATTAATGGTGATTAGAACCATTCCTCAGAACATGAGAGATTATGTCTGCTCGTTTGAGAATTAGTTCGCTTTGATGCTAGCTAAACATCGCACCGTAAAAGGAGGCTATAAAAGCAGTTATTGGGCGTTCTATGGATCAAAGTGAGTGTTCACATATTGCAAGAATGGATTGTCCTCCTATCTTTGATAGGATATGGTGTTGTTGTGTAACAAGGCCTCTCGGAGAGTTAGATACTGTGAAAATGCATGGCCGTGCTCAGAATGGTTAAGGCCTAACCTTCTGTAAAAGTTTAACAGTTGAGCTCTGTAATCCGAGAAACACTTCTGGACCTAATAAGGATGGCTTGGATCTTACCTTATGTTTAGTAAGTAACACTAAGCGACAAAGGAATGTGAATGCACACTTGTCTGAATGACAAGTGGGAGACTGAAGGAAATATGTCCTTCACCCAAGGTGCATTAAGTCTAATACCAAGGTTCAGATTAATTGCGAACAATTAATTCAGTGAGATCAAGTGATCGGAACAGCTAGCTGGAGCAATGCTTCCGATCAGTTAGTTCTAATGGATATTAAGCTCACAACTTACTCTTGACTGAACCTACAAGGTCACACCAATGGCATGTAACAGATCACCGGATTAAATGAATCGGAAATTCATTTAATAGCTTTTCGGGAATTAGTTTTGGAAAACGTATTATACAATACGGCCTTGCATTGGAATCGTATATCGTATCGCGAATATTCGTAAGCTGGGCGAAACGAATAATCGTATCGTACGACGGTGATTCGTCGTATACGATACGATAAATAATAGCCGTAAGGTGTTAGTTGCGAATACGAGGAGCATCGGAGCTGCCGGCCCGTCGAGCCAAGCGCGCAAGCGCGCAAGGCCCAACGAGCTCGCGAGCAGGCAGGCCAGCCCGTGGCGTGGCACAAGCGCGCAACAACGCAGCAGCAAGCACCCGAGGCCCACGGCCCAGCTGCTCGGCTGTGCGCGCTGTGGGCTTCGGCCTGCCCACCTTTCTTAATTTGCGCCCGAGGAGTGTCTAGCGCCTCCTTGGCTCGACCACCTTGACGTGTTTCATCCACGAGAGTACGCTCTAAAGAACTAGCCGCCCATTCTTCTCCCTGGTCATCGTACTCATCTATCTCTTGGAAGAGCTCGGCAAAACCCTTGCCATGCGCCGACTCAGTAGAAGAATTTTCCTCGGGAGGAGGCATGGCGACCTCGTCCCGCAGACGCAAACGAGTAGAGTCTGTCGTCTGCTTTGTTCTCGCCATGCCGTCTGCGTGGTATAACAGAATACGACTCTGGGAGGATCGGGAAAGAAGAAACAGGGAGGCGGGTGTATATGCACTCAAAATATAGGCGACACTCGATTATACGGCCTCAACCATGTCAGTCGCTCACCTCCCTCCGACTAATTATTGAAAAAACTATGCATGCAAGAATTGCCAAGGAAAAAAGGAAAAACGTTAGAAGAGCAATAAAACCACATAACTCAAAGTTTTGGCACAAAAAGTGGAATGAGTTTTGATGAAGAACATGTAGAATTTCGCGAAGAACAGGTTGAGTTTCACGAAGAACAAGTTGAGTTTAAGTTGAATATCACGGCCGCCGGAAATCGCTGATGGTGTTGCTTTCTCGCCGGAAATCGCCTATTGCAAAGCTCAGTAAATCAAAGTAAGTGAAAAGTAAAAAAAATGAGGAAATTACCCCTCTATTTATAGAGTGGAAGAATTGAGATTGGTGACACTTGTCACCATCTCCTAAATGGTTCAAATCACATCAAGAATACCACAAGTCAAGCAGAGATATCTGAAAGAGCATTTCTAGAAATACCCTCCTTGAGGGGCAAATGTTGTGGGAAAAATTACCAAGACACTTGGTCTAATCAGAATGCGACACGTGGCGCCTATTTTACCCAGTAAGGGATCCTACGTGGATCATCTTTGCCTACGTGTCATTTCCATAAGCAAATGGAAACCGACATTTGATAGAGAATCCTGGCTATACACTAGTTGGATACCTATTCGTCATCAGCTCATTGAATAAATCCCACATCAGTTACTCTTGTCCTAGACCTGATCAAACGGCGGGCCCAACCGAGCTTGGGCATAAAAAAATAAGCCCGCTATGCCGGACCAAAAATAAGCCCGCTGTGCCGGGCCAAGATTCGGACCAAAAATTTGTGTACAAACCCGCTATTTTCGGGCCTAAAATATCGGGCTTTTCGGGCCATTTTCGTGCCGAGCCAAATTTATAACTAAAAAGTGTGTGTTTCCCAAACCCGCCCAAAAAAATAAAATTTTCGGGCCGGAGCGGACCGGACCGGACCCGGAAACCAGCCGGAAAATTCTGCCCAAACCCGCAAAAATTTCAGTGACTTGTCCATAAACAATCATTAATGTGCTCAACGCTTAAAAATGTTCTTTAACAATTTAAATTTTACTCCGTACTATAGAGACCAAAATACGACTACTACGGAGACAACGGAGGTACCGATTTTTCACCGCAAGTGACCGAGTTATAAAGAATTTTGTTTTTTCTTCCGTGAAAGCGAAAACCCGGACAACTCCCACAAAGGGCTTTTCTCCACTGCGAAGCATCGGAACAACGCTCAACGCCGACGGAGGAGAGAGAAAAAGATAGTCAAACAACTTGTATTGCAGTTCCTCAATTAAATTAGGGTTTCTCATTCCTCACCATTTAGGATTTTTGAAATCCAATCCAAATTAAATCTCGCGGAACCATAAGAAAAGCGGGGAAGTTTTCCACAATTCACCAAAAATGGTAAAGACAACGAAAGGAGGCAAAGTTATGAATCCTACTGATGCTTATCGCAAAGAACTTCGCAAAAAGGAATTGAAAAGGGTTTGATTTTCTCCTCTTTTCCCCTTCAATTTCCATCTATTATCATTTTTGTTTAAAATTCTAGGGTTTGCATTTTGAACTTTCAATTCAATACGTTCTTTTGCGATTTTTTGTGGGTTGAAGGAATTGGTGTATTGCTTATTGTCTCCGTACCTCCAGTTGTTAAATTTAGGTGTTATTTGAACAAATTGGAGAAATGTGTGTTACATTGTTCGTGCTTGAATTAAAGCTAAGTGGTATCACAGATGTAAAACTTTAATTGTTTCAAGATTCAGGAATTTTTTTTTGTTGAAATGTTGATTTGGTTATGGCGTCTGCCACTGAGGAGGAGACTATTGACTTGCAAATTTGAGGGATTTGGATAAGCTGATCACGTGTGTATAAAATTTGAGGGTCGCAAATGTAAGAATTACACTCAGAGTAGAAGAGTGACTATCTTTATTTACCGTTTTTTCACTTGGTTTTTCATTGTTTAACTTTTACATCAGATCATCAAACTCAAACAACTTTGGGAAAATAAGATATGAGAAAATTGATTTTGTTTTTGTAGTAAATACGTAAGGTATGGAATTTTGGAGTTCAAATAATGGCTTATTTTGACTCAAATGTCGATGTATAGAAGTGTGTAGGGTTCTGGAATCTGGACAGAACAAATGTTTTCATCTTTGTCTATTCTTCAGTAGTGGGAGAGAAAGAAATAAATGCGTTTTCTTATGTCTTATGTAGCTAATGGAGGGGCTTTCTGTAGGTGGATCTGACAATAGCTCTGTTAGATATTGTCATCATTCGAACTACAATTAGTTTTAAGTTGTATTAGGTTGAGAATGTTGTCGTGATCATTTAATTGTAGGTTGAGAAATCATATTACGTGATATATTTGACGTTTGTCATTGTACCACTCTCTACATTGAAAGCATTTGTTTAGAGGAAACTTCTTGTTTCTGTATCTTATATGTGTGTTCTTTGACTTGGACAGAACAAGAAAGAGAGAAAAAAGGTTAGGGAGGTGGGTATTTTGAAGAAGGATCCTGATCAGATCAAAGATCAGATTCAAAAATTGGAGACAATGAGTAAGTTGACTCTGCTGAAAATTGTTTGTTTCTCTACATGTTGAATACATTTAGATGGCTGTCATACTGTTGACGTGATATGATTTCTCTTTACTTAAATACATCATTGATTAGTTTGAAATCGTACTTATAACATGTAACAATAGGTGAGAGTTACATTTGTGGTTGTCCCCTTCTTACTTGAGGAAGGAAGATAAGTAGTATAATGTTCTCTCAGGAACCAAGTTATTTTTTATTACCAGAAAAACAATTCAGTCTACAACACAAGAAAAGCTAGAACTCCAAATTTCACAAATTCTTAGAAAGGGATGTGTTTGGGAAAATACCTTCATGTGAGCCCAAAAAGAAGCTTAATACACCACTTGCTCCCATAAAATTTCAAGTGAGGAGTTCTGACCTTGGAAAATCCTCTCATTCCACTCCAACCAATTTATCCACCAAATAGCCAAAAAGAATCCTACCAAACATCACATCAATGAACACCAACAATAGCAAGTAACCTCTGTCAAAGTGTCAATGTAATAATGCGATGGTTAGGGGATGCTAATTGACTAATTGAGCGAGCCAAGATTGAAGCAAGATCGAGCTTAGGGTAGCTCAAGTTGGCTCACATTTGCACAGTAACTCGAGGCGAGCCTCAAGCTTTTTGGAGCTCAAAATTTCTAAGCTTAACTTACCATAAAACTCAACTTGAGTTCAAATTATATCGTCTTCGCCATGTTATAACTATGTTTGTGCTGATTTTTGAGTTTCTCACCAAAATTGTTTTAAATTTTACTTTTTAATTTAAGGTAGATGTTAAACATAATATTTCGAGCACGTTTACAAGCTTTCGAATTGAGCTTTGTTGTGTTAGCTCATGAAAATTTTGAGTGGGGCTCGAATAGTTCACAGCTAGGCTCGCGGACACCCCTAGCCACAGTACAATGCAAGTACAAATGATTAAGTACAAACGATTCCCTGTCTTCTCTCTAGCAAGACATAGCACACATGAGGAGAAAGGTCCTTCTAAGGTCTTTCAGCTTGTAGAGTATCAAAAGTACCGAGCTTTCAAAACCAGAGATACAGTCAGCTTTCACCTACTCCCTCTGTTTCAGTTTAATGGTTACAATTTCCATAAATGGGTGTTTCGAATGTATTGTTACACTTTGATTTATTCTATCTTGGACATATGACCCACATTATTTTATTACTTCTTTATCCACTTTACATTACTAATTCCTTACAACATCAACTACTTACGTTACTTTATTATTTTTTCTTGTAACAATCCACTTTCTTTAATTTACTTTCCAATAATTATCTTGATTTTTGTGAAAAGCAAAGTGTAACCATTAAACCAGAACGGAGAGAATACCCTTTGCACTTCTTATTGTTCTGATGTTGCTTGCAAGTTGTCCAGTCCATTGCTGTCTCAAGTGGAGATGCTTTCGGAAAGAGTGTTGTGTCAAAGTTAAAGAGTAAAAGCAGGTTTTAGGCATTTGGTGGTTGGTTAGGGAGTCCATCATGATGATGGTGATAAGAGTCATTAGACTAAAATAATTAAAGAGTTTTTTAATGTACAGATTGTTTGGTTTACTAGGGTACCCCCATTTTTCTAAATATGTGATTTCAAACTAATTGATGATGCATGCATTTTCACTTCTTATTACTCTGCACTTGCCACTGTAGTTGAGAATTTATTGTTGTGGATATTGTTTGCAATCTTTTATCTGACTAGGCGACTATTCAATTTTGTTCTTTCTTTCCCCCCCAAAAAAATTGCACAGAAGCTGAAGGTGCACTTGATAAGGCAAGAAAGCACAAGAAAAGGCAGCTTGAGGATACTTTAAACCTTGTTATGAAGAAGCGAAAGGTAAGCATATATATGTTTGTCCTTATCATGAGCTATGGCACTTGACTTTGGTGCATGTATGCCTCAAGGTAAATCTTATCTATCTTAGATATTCCTAGAGTTTTCTTTTCTAGGTTGTAACCCCCTTTGTGTCCCTTTTTGTTTTGACCTGAAATGGTTGTCAATTGTCATGCTTAACTAGCCTAATCTAATTCATTATCAGTCACGCATTTATTCCATCAGTTACTCACTGCAACTAAGGGAGTAACAAGTGTAGATATGAATGGTTGGAGACATTGTTGATTCAACGGGGGTTGTATTTATAACAAATGTGTTTCTTCAGATGCGGGGGCTTTTTAGCCATGGCAGTATGACTGTCCCAGTGGGATGGAAGAATTGGAAATGTTAAAAATCTGAAGTGCCATCTTAGCATCCGACTAGCCTTACTTGACCTGAGCACTTGGAAATGGAATGAGGAGCTTTAATAGGTAGTCTACAAAGCAGTTTCATTTTGTGTACCTATGTGAAGTTTTAAATGTGTGAATTTAGTCTTATAGATGAATTGAACCTCAACACTTGCGCTTTTGGTCAGTAGTAGTAGTTTCGAAGTTTGTGTCCTACATGCGAATGATAGATATTGTTTCTTTTTCTCCAGTTTTAAATAGCAAGCGTAGATGCGACTTGTGTTGTGCATCATCTTTAGCCACCTATTGTAGGTAGGTCAATCTGGTACACATGAGCTACACCTAAGGACACACCTCATTTTTCAGATGCGGGGGCATTTAGTTGGGGTTTTCAGGAAAGGGAAAGATTTGTATGATTCCCTTTGTTGTTTGTTTGGTATTTTTTGTCATTCCCTTTACCCTCTTTTCTATTTCACTTACCACCAAACTCCTCTAAAATGAATACTTACCTTCCAAGACTTTTGCATTCCCTTTCCACCCAGAACCACTGACCCCACCAGCCACGATCCCAAACGACTCAGCCAGAACCACCGACCACCACCCAGAACCACCACCACCCAGAACCACCTCCGGCTGAACCAATGACTTCCTCTTCTTTCCTTCACTGCAAACCCGTCGCTTCGCCGGCCAATCTCCGCCGTCAATTCAATCCCCCACCCCTCACCTGCGGCCTACATCACCGCACATAATTTCTAGGATCCCCACCTTCAGCATACCTAAATGTCGATGTTTCTCAGCAAAAGAAAAATAGCGAAGTCTAAGAAGATAATGGAGGAAGACGCAAAGGTGATAGTGGGGATCTACGCTAGAGCTCCGTTGATGCTGTCCCATGGAAAAGGCCGGAAATTGTGAAGGGCGAGAGTTTTTGGATTTTACTTCTGGGATTGTTGTTAATGCCCTTGGTCATGGTGGTCATGTTACCCAAACAACATCTTTCATCAAAGGGTTTTGCTTTTCTTTCTCCCTCTTTCCCTTGTTGATTTCATTCCCTTTACCCCGTGCGAACCAAACGCCAGAGGAAAAATGAGTCTTAACCATAATTTAATGGATTTCTCTTTGTTACATCAGCATGAATGGCTGACAAGGTTGTACATTGGAAAATTTGATTTGGGACTTGGCCTTGGTCCAAATCCAAACCTAAGTCCAAATCCAAACCGAATTTGAACTGAGCCTCCAATGGATCCGAACCAAAATCTGAACTCAATAGTTTGGATCAAAACCAAGTTCTGGTTCAATTATGGGAGGCCGTACTCCATCGCTAGGAGTGGGCTCGCCCAACATATAGGCTTTAAATTCATTGTGGTGCAATTTCGTCAGAAGTTGCAGGTTGGGTTTTATGCTATCGCGGCTTTGATTTGCTACCTATTACCAAGAAGTATAAAGGAAAAAAGAAATGAAAAAGGCGATGTCAAAATAACCGACATACGATAATTTACACTTTATTTTTGACAGATTAGAAACAATAGATCCGGGTAATAGGGATACATGTATTTTTATCCTCCTACACCCGAATACTTGTATAGTACTGAGTATTTTGTATAATTCGATAGAACGTCACGCCTTTTCTTCCTACCTTTCCCCTGTCATCTTGTGGCGCTTTTTCCTTTTGTTAGGGCTGTTTGTTTCATGCAAGAGAAAGGGAAAGAAATCAGAATAAGGGATATAAAGGAAAAGTTACCAAAAAAACCTTCCAAATTCCCTCATGTGTTAACGAGGGGAAATAAATGTAAATTATTTTTGTTTTGTACCAAAGAAAGAAATGCAACCGTCAATAAGACAGCCACCCTTCTAACTGCCTACTCAGACTATCTGTCCTTCACCAGTGCACCATGCCATTACTCCTTATAGCTGCCCCCCTGTGACTGTACTGCATCTTGCTGCTGCCTGAATACGCCACTATAGACAGGTTCTAGTGGTCAAGTTTGAAGTTCGGAACATAAAACCTCCAGATCTGGAGTTCTGTGGTCGAATATAATTATGTAAAGACACGATGCTTTAATGATCTATTGAGCATTCTTCACTCTCTCTCCTTCTAGATCTCTCTTCACTCCAATTTTTGGTTTTTAAGGGGATTTGACAGGGTGGTTGTGAGGACCAACCGACCAAGCGAATCAGTCTTGGTGGTAGGGTTTTGGGTAGAGGCTCATATTTGGTGGCTGTTGGTGGGGTTTGTTGGGTTTAGTTATGTGATGAGGTAGGATAGGGATTTGAGGTTTTCAGATCTTGTTGGGCTATTGGAGGAATGGTGGCGGGATGTTGGTGTCAGGTGTTATTTGGGCTGTTGGTGGCTTGGGTGCTGAAGGGATGCTGGTGAATTTTATAGTCTTGGTCAAACTTCATCATGGTGTAGATGAGTTTGGGGCAATTTAAATCCAAGAGGGAGACGGGACTCATAGTAGAGGAATTAGGGGTGAATTGAAAGTGGAAAATGGGGAACGGTGTGTGAAAAACAGCAATCAAACACTGTAAAAGGGAAATAGGGGCTTTAATTCTCTTTCTCTTTTCTGAAACCCGTGTACCAAACATCCCCTTAATTCTTTACATGCCGTATATTTGCTAGGAGTCTTGCAACATCCCTGTTTGATGTGTAAATGCACCTTTGTTTTGAATTAATCAATACACTAAATCTAATATATGCCAAATTGTTCATAAGTTTGAACCAATGTGAGTTGTTACAATGATGTTTGATTTTGTTTGACAGGAGTATGAAGAAAAAATGAAGGAAAAGGGTGAGGAACCAGTGATGTTCAGGTATTTTACCTTTCATTTTGTTTTTAATAATAGTTGTGTATTAAATTTTTTTTCTCTGAACAAGGTGAATCTGCTGCAGCCATTTGGGACCTGTACAAAGACGGACCTCAGCTGAAGAGGAGGAGAGAGCGAAGCACCCACAACCTGAAGTAAATTATTCTTGATCCTATTTGCTTTTGTAATATTCTGTGTTTCATTTCAAAAGTCTTCTATAGGAGATCTGTTTAACATATTGCCTCTGCTAAAGGATGCACTACCAATTACTCTGAAGTGTGAATGGGAGTTGAATTGGGAAACTAGACATTTATTTTGGACACAGGAAAATTATTATTGACTTGCTAATATTGAACATGTGCCTTACCCCTTATATATTCATGCTTTATATTCGGTTTGTTTGTGTGGCCTACAGGATTCTGTATACTATCATCCCACATTGAATCCCACAGGAGCACCACCCCCTGGAAAGCCTCCTATGTACAAGTCTTCTATAGGTTTGCTTTTCGTTTTCTAACACCCCCCTCTGTCTATCTGGATATGTTTCTTGCTCTACTTATTGTCTACTTGTGTTTACCCCCCCCCCCCCCCCCCCTTTTTTTTTCCTTACATTAAGTTTTAATGACAGGGCCTCGAATTCCCTTGTCTGAAGCTTCCTCGTCAACTGGTACATCATTTGTAGGTCCGGATGGGGGTGAGTTGCCTGCGCTGCCTCCGCCACCTCCTTTGCCAAAAAGTGGTGATCCTGATTCCATTCACGGTACTGATACTGATATACCTGCATCTCTACCTCTTCCACCCCCACCACCAATGCCTCCAAAGCCTTCAGATTCTAACTTGGCATCGGCATTGCCCCCACCTCCACCTCCACCACCTGGACCTCCTCCTGGAGAAAATATTGGAGTTCGTCCTCCACCCCCTCCACCCCATCAACATTCCATTCAGCCACCACCACCGCCACCAGGTACTTCTGGAAGTGAGAGGGATAGCACCACCACAAAAGATACACAGGTAATCCGCATTTGTGAGTTTGACAATGTCTCACTACCCTGCAATTATGCTAAATGTTGTCCCCCCCTCCCTACACTTCCTCCTTTTTGATTGGGGTCCGGGATTGGCGGGGCTGACATATTTGGTCTTCTACGGTTACAATTGAACTTGAATTTGCTTCCTAATCTAGTTGAACATCGTCTTGCTGCCATATTGTTTTTTTAATATTTTTTTTAATACCTTTCTTTTGCTTGAGATTTTATTGACTTTAATTTTACGAATGCTTACGAATAGTTTCAAGTCTCAACAGTGTTTTTATAAAATATCTTTATCAAATCTCAGGAAGGGTAATACTGAAGGAAGAAAGATGTCCTCACAAAGCAACTCTTGATACAAATTAATCCAATTCCTCTGATCTCCCCTATAGAATAATTTGGGAAAGCCCCGCCCCCTTAGTAACAGTGTTTTAACCTGAAATGTAATAAGAAATAATTAATATTGAATGGATATGTGTGCAGGTGCCTAATATGCTCCTCCCTCCACCACCTCCTCCACCTGGATTACCCCCTAAATTTGCAGGGAATCAATCTGGTGTTGAATCTGATGCTAATCAGGAAGTGAGCAACGATCTACCAAAAATGGCCCCACCACCTCCACCACGGCAGCCTCCAGTACCAGGTATGCCAGGACCAATTCTACCTGCATTACAGCCTGATGTGCTACCTCCAGGTATTTCAAGATTCCCTCCACCCCCTCCACCAGACATGAGACAACCATTATCTGTTTCTGGAGTTCTGGGGCAACCTGCACCCCATGGAATGGTACCACTTATGCCAAGGCCACCTTTCGGTCCTCCCCCTGGACCACCTCCTATGATGAGACCTCCTCTTCCTCCAGGTCCGCCACCTATGATGCTACAGGATGATTCATTTGCAATGAGACCAACTGTTCCGCAGAAACCATCTTATGTTAAATCGGCTGCTCCCACAGTTGTAAAGAGGCCTCTAGCTCAGCACACACCAGAGCTCACAGCTATGGTATGTTTACATCTGGCTTGTTTATTCTTTTAACACTTACGGTTACTTAAAATTTTGAACTTTGGGATGTTCTCTGTTTGGCGTCACATCATTTTGGGGTCACCCCCTCCCTCTTCCTTAATCGGATAGAGGTTTGCATGGATTCAATATTATTTATTCTGATTTTCTGTGTTAATATTCAGTTTGAGGATTGTGATGCAGCCGACACTATTTTTCTATTTAGAGAATTTAATTCAGCAATCTAGTTTATTTACTACATCCATAAAGCTCAATTATGTAACGGAAAATTAAAATATGTAATTAGAAAAAAAAAGAAAAGGAATTTCACGATTTCAGCTGTTGAGCATAAAGCTTTTCCTTTGGGGCAATTATGACTTGATGAGCGGAAAGCCGTAAAGCTTTTAGACATATTAGATTTGCAGTTGTAGTTTATGGAATGTATGATATCTGACCCTAGGCAATTTTTAGGGAAAAGAAAAACATATTTGTTCTTAAAACATGATGGCTTATGGGCAGTCTGATAGGATGGGATATACAGATAACGCTGTTGTCAGACAGGTTAGATTTGCAAATACAGCACGTGAATTTTTTGATACGGAGTATCTTAATTGGTGGAAAATTCTGAGAAAGCAAATTGATTTGTATTATGGCAAATACTATTGAAGTTATTTATCTTTCAAACTTTTTATGCATTTGGAAAGCATAATACTATTGGTTTTATATCACTTTTGTGGATGATCATATATTTTGTTTTTGATAAAATTGTGGATGATCATATAATAGTATATAATCTGTTGGGTAACTAAGTTAACTTTTTGAAAAGGTACCATCTAATCTGTATTATCAATATACCTAATTGTATGATACTTCGTATATTATTTTTGGTACATGTTAAGATATTACTCATTTTTATGATGACGTGGCCACAGATTCCCGCTTCTGTACGTGTGAGAAGACAGTCTGCTCTTCCAAAACCAAAACCAAAAGCGGCAACAAATGCAGCTATCTCTCAGCAGCCAATGGCTTCTGCTCCAAAACCAGAATCAGTAGCAACCACATCAGCACCAAAAGCACAGAGCATCGATGATTCATATACGGCTTTCTTGGAGGACATGAAAGCACTTGGTGCTCTTGATAGCTGACTTAAATATTATTGCAAGGGATTTATAATAGTCTTAATCCCGGGCTCGTGGCAGGTTAATTTGGGTCCTCTCTTGGTTAGCTGTATTTAAAAATTAAGCTTCTGAAGCAATCTAATGTATTAGTATTACACCAGTGTATGCTGAGATTTGAGGTTCTAATTTTTGGTGTAATTTTGCGCCAAACAGATCCTTGCCTATAGAGAGAGGTTCTAAAATGGAACAAATGTTCACATCCCATAACAAGATAATTTTGATTCCAGTTCTCGTCACATTTTGTGTAGGTTTTTTTTTTTTGGCAATTGATTGATGGTTGTCCAAGTCAAATCTTAGATTTCGGCTTCGGCTTTGGCTTTGCCTTCATGATGCTTGTTTCAGTTATAAATTCAGATTATGGCATTGGCTGATTGGCCCTTGGCTATCCGGCCTATCCCTACATGAGTGTTGGTTACTTCCCTCGGCTGTCTATAAATCTTATGGGGAAGAGTTTAAATTTTAATTTCGTATTTTGAATTAGAAAATTTTAGTATTTACTACCTTAAAAATACACCACTATTGTGTTTATTACTTTATGAAATTTTTATTCTAAATTACTACCTTAAACTTTCAATATTTTTTAATTTACTACCACTTTACAGTTTTCTCATTTTAAAATTAAGATATCTCTTTCGTTTCTTAATCATTTAAAGTGATTTAAAGTTCATTATTTTCCTTTTTCTATAAGGATTTCATTGAAAATGACATTTCAAAACAATTTGTTTGATAATTCATTAACATTTTAAAAATTTACAAAATAATATTTAATTAGTTTTACTTTGTACAAAATGTTAAAAGTAAAAGTGGGTTTTGAATCATTTAAAATGATTAAGAAACGAAAGAGATATCTCAATTTTAAAATGAGAAAACTGTAAAGTGGTAGTAAAAACAACAAATTTGGAACTTTAAGGTAGTAATTTAAAATAAAATTTTCATAAGGTAGTAAATACAAAAGTGGTGTATTTTTAAGGTAGTAAATACCAAAATTTCCTTTGAATTAATACTCCTTACATTTACTTTTGTGATAGAAGTTCGTGTTTTATTAGGCCAGTAATTTTCTTCGGTTGGTACTCCATCCGTTCCGGAATATTCGCGTTATTTTGAATAGACACGCTTGTCAATGCACACTTTGACCACCAATATCTTTAACTACATCTTATAAAAACTTATAAAATATTAATATATATTAAGATGAAGCCAACAATATATTATACTAACATTTTTTTTCATACACTAGAAATAAAATAGGGTTAAAGTGAATTATATAAATAGTGTAAAAAGTCAAAACGGTGCGAGTCTTTCGGAACTGAGAGAGTACTTGTTTATATAGTAGTAATTGAGTGTGTTTTGTGCATTTTGGGTCGTAGGGCAGATAAATGGGTGAGATTCGTGTTCTTATCGACATTAAACGAATCGGAAAACCTATGAGGTTTTGATCCTAACCTAATATGAATTTAAGTAGCTGAAATACTTGACTTAGCTAAGTGAGGTCCATCTAGTTAATCTCCTTGATTGGAAATATGTGGAAGGGACATTTTCGTAAATATCAACAAAATAAATTGTCGGAATATTAAATATACAATATTTTTATAAGAATAATTCCTTTATAGTCCCTCGCGTTTTATTTACTTGCATCATTTGCACGGGCACACAATTTTAGCCTTTTAGGTGATCCGTGCAAGAATAACATTAAATGACGCAAGTGAGAATGATTTATTGTAAAAACTACACGTGGGGTGAATAAACACCTGTGAGGGGGTCGAAAAAGCACGAGGCTAATGCATGACCTCGTCCCTCGTGGGTGTGACGATTCTTTTTATTCAATCAAGTGTAATTGGATTCCCTGTGAGTATACACCCAATTGACTAGTAATATAGGAGTTGCCATTCAGTTTTTAACGACAATGAGAAAAACTGACAAAACCCGGTTATCGTGACATAAAGGAAGTGCAATTATGTTTGACCACGACGGCCGTAGGTTCCCTTGTGATCCCTGGTGTGGGGATCTCTCAATATACACCCGCAAGGTAGAGATTGAGGGTTCGGGGGACTGTAACTACCGAGAGGAGTACTTCGCTCGTCGATAACTCCAGAGGCAGGATATCCTTACTAGCTCAGCATAAATAATTGAAGGGACATGCGTTAACTATTAAACTAATATGAGTTGATTTTAGCAATATGCAACATATAATACTAATTCGATCGTGATTATCTGATTTAAATAGCATTAAGGGACCTAGCATGATAATCCGATTTCCCAAAAATATCATATTTGTTAGGCGTGATAGAACAATCAGATTTAGTTAGTTTAACAGTTCATAAAAAGGGCGAGGAAAGCAGTTAAATCATCGAAAAGGGACACATTACGACGCACCCTTGAGAGGCACTAGTAGAAAAAACCCTTGTTGCAACCCCCTTGTTGCAGCGTACAAGTATTAATACGCTTAAACAACCAGTCGGTCAACGCGGGTCAAACCCTTTAAAGGGTTGTTATAGCGTACAAATTAATTGCCCCCTGCAAAAGAGATTTTTGCAGCGTACATAATAAAAGCCCCCTGCAATAGGCCTTTTATTTTGCAGCGTACATGGTAAAAGCCCCCTGCAATAACACATTTGTAAATTTTTTTCGCTGCAACTTTAACTCCAGACCAAACATTTCTATCTCAAACCTCATACCAATTTCGCAGCGAATATCCCACTCTCAGTACTCCCTTCTTCTTCTCTCGGCTTACCCTGCTTCTCGCCGGTGGTTCTCACCAGTGGTCGTCGCCGCTGGGTCTCGCCCGTCGCCGGTGGTACTCCAGCAAGAGTCTATTTAATTTCCTCGCCTCTCACCGGTGGTTCCCTACTCGAAAAAACAACCGGCGAAGTCATTCCCTGCTCGGAAAACTAAGCTATATCCAGACTCTATCTCCTCCTATAGTTCGTTTGTCTTTGCTATCTCAATTCGTAAGAAACGTCGTCGATTGCACAGGTATATTTCTAATCTATTCGTCAATTAACATGTCTGTGGTGTTGGGGTTTGTGTATGGTTCAAATCGCCAGATCTGGAGTTGATTTAGCAATTTTTTGTATGTTGGTGTATACCTATTATTTTTGGTCCATTTCGTTAATTGTTTGGGGGAAATGATTGGTATTTTTTAGGGTTTGTTCGAATGATTGAGTTTTTTTAGGGTCTGTTCGAATGATTGGGTTTTTTTTGGGTTTGTTAAGTATAAGATACTTCCAAATGATTTTTTTGGGGTTTTAATCATAGATGCACGATCGTGATTTGTGGAAATGTGTTCTGTGTAATATTTGTTCTGTCCAGTTCGTTTGAGAGTTGTTGATTTAATCTAATTTTTGTAGGACGATTTGATCTAGTTTTTGTTTTCTTTTACTGAATTTCGTGACAGATTGGTACAATTGTGTGAAATTGGCAGAAGATTTGTGGGTTGAGACAGCAATGGGTGGATCCCTTATTTATGAGGATAGCAAATTTGCTAATATTGGCAATATCGCAGTATGAAGGGTAAGAGGTCATAATTTTCCTGTATTTCAGTTTTAATGTTTCTTCTTTCACTTGCCTTCTCTGAGCTTACCACATTGCTTGTTTTAATGTTTTAATTTAATTTCCTACTGAGAATGGTGCTTTTATCTTTTGGCTTTCCGATGGGATAGTGTAGTTTAGGTTCGACTAATCTTGCTAATAGTAGGTTGGGTTATTTGAGGACAATAATTCATAGGTTGATATGAATGGATATTATACTTGTTAGAGTTGGTACAACTAACTATTTTGTGGGCCTTATTTCTTGAGGATTTTGCTTAAACCATGAAATTCGAGTGTTGAATATGTAAACTTTGAGGGAGGTTTTGCTTCATTTTTTAGAATTTTCACCTTTTTACATCCGATTTTGCTTGATTTGATTAAAAAAAAAGACTAAGATTAATAATGGGGC
This sequence comes from Spinacia oleracea, assembly GCF_020520425.1. Lineage (NCBI taxonomy): Eukaryota > Viridiplantae > Streptophyta > Magnoliopsida > Caryophyllales > Amaranthaceae > Spinacia > Spinacia oleracea. The sequence continues at coordinate 73,428,694 of NC_079491.1, read as the reverse complement.
TTTTTAATACAATTTTGAGTGCTTTAAGTTTGTATTTGGATCTTGGGTTGTGCTTGTAATTGGTTACTACTTCATCTCGTTTCAGCCTATCTGATGTAAGGTTTTCCTCTAAATTTCTCAACTTCTTAATTTTCTGCCAATCTTATTCAACTTTTCGATGTTTTTCTAAATAAAATTCTGGTTTTTTTTTATATAAATTGTGTATTGATATTATGTGATTTGGTTAGGAATGTTTTGCAAAATGTTATGCTATTTTCTGTGTATTGCTAAATAAAATGCTGGTTTTTTTTTATAAACTTTGTGTATTGATATTATGTGATTAGGTTATATGAGTTCTGCAAAATGTTATGGTAATTAGTTGTTCTGAAGTCTCCATGCAGCTATTTTGAACAGAACCGGATTCTATATAATGTATTTTTTCTGTTCATAAAGAAGTTTCATTTTTTTTTCTGTTCATTGTTGTTGGTTACTACTTCATTTCTCTCTTCTAAAACGTTCCAGTTTTAAATTAAGGTTTAGAGATTTATGTATATGTTGCTGATAATTTGATTAATTTAGTTTTAATTGTTGAATTTGGGGGGGGGGGGGGGGGGGGGGGGATTTTGTAGGTGGCACAAGCACAAGTTGCGAGATCAAGCCAGGAAGCGCAGGAATGTATGGCGATGGAGAGATGGATTGATTTGGCATCCCTAATTTTGACGTCTGCGGATTTGGTTTTCTCTAAGGTTGCTGAGAAAGGTAGCTCCTCTGTTGGTTTCGTCTTTTGGAATTTCATCGGTTTCTTGATAAAGTATTATTTTATTTAGTCTTGTTTGTGCTCAGTTTGATGGAGCATATGAAGTCGCTAAAGATAAACTTTTGTGGAATTTGACTCTTTTTTTTTTGAGGTGTTTGTGAGCTAGTGGTTGTGTTTGGATTAAACTTATGCTGGGTTAACTTGGATAGATATGAAAACTTAGCTTTGTACTTTGTAGAGTACGATGTGGTGCCTGATCATTATGGTCATTAGTTCTTTGATTGGTGTAGATATCAATTAGCTTTTTTTATTATAGAATCGGTCAAATTCTGGATTAATAATTTGTTATAGCTCCTGCAGTGTTAGGCTCTGTTATCCAATATCCTATTATCTTTCCTTACTCATGTCTACCGAACACCTCCAAGTAGGATTCTGCACCGGTGTTGGATACTTCAGAGCTCTAACACCTCTCAGTATCGCTAGATTGTTTCTTTTCAGTTCCACTATGTCCCCATGAGGAAAGCTTTTAAAGTGCAGAATTATAGTCAATAGTATGTGTTAAATGTTTTCGTGCTACAGTTTGTGTGTTAATACAGGCTGAAAGTAGTTTCTGATATTCTGCTTGATGTGTGGCGTCTGAGGAAGACCCTTTCTAGTTATAGCCTTATAGGTTCCTTACCCATTGTAGTTGTAAGAGCTTAACTGGTACAATTGACCAGGGTAACAACTAACAAATCTGCCTTTTATTGTACGCAATATCTTTTAGCGTATGTTTATTTTGTATGCGGTTGTAAGAATAAAGGCTCTGATTGTCAATATCCTGAAACTGTTTGCCTGTTCGGGAATTTGGTCCATATCATACTAATATTCCTGTTATCTTGCTAGAGTGAGTCAATATTAGGTTTAGCTATCGGTATTAAACCATGTGATCTTTGAGGCATGTATCATTTAGAAACATGTGGAAGTAGTTGTTCTTGTCAACTATGATTTTAAAGGTAGGGTTTCACGGAAAATGAATTGCAGAGTCTTCTTAGGACAGGCTAGCATCTTCCGTAGATGCCATCTTCAAGGTCGTAAGTTAGTTGTTATTTTAAGAGACTGCTAACTGATTTCACCAATACCGACCTCACTTCTCAAGAATCTGCCTTTTGAGTTTGGATTGGGTAGGATTTGTTTCCTTACAATGAGTTACTCTTATTCTTCTTTTACCACAGATACTGAGTGCATCTACACTGTAATTTGCAACCTTGTCAGGAAGTCTGAAAATCCAGAGGAGATTTTGGAGATTGTGAAGCTTATATCTGCTAAAATTATTCAACATCCTAATGAGAAGCCTACTCTGCGACTAAAGATGTACATATATTGCTTTCCAACCCCTCCCCCCTTTATCTTATGAAAGTGGGCAGAGTTTCTCATTAAGGAATAGACTTTGGAAGTTCATTAAATCTGACGTTTGATGGATTTTCACTGCCAAATTTTGTCAACGTGCTTGTGAAGTTTTGTTTTGGTATCTGAACAGAAATTGTCTGCATTGTTTGAGTAGGTATCTGAGGTGAAAGGTGATGATGTGATTTGCCTGATCAACAATTCTGCAACATTGGATGGCACTCTTTTCACTTTGCATGCTTCTCAAGTTCGTATAGATATGCCCACTTTGTCAGAGAAGGACAAGGAGGTGTGTAATCTGTGTTAATTTTGCTCTGAGAGTGTTTTTATCATGCATTTTCCTGTTCATATGAAGTATAATTTAATGATGAGAGCTTTGTATCCTTGTCCATATCAATTTTTTTTGGGAGTACTTTTCCGTTGTGAAAAATCTTACCATATCAAGTTGGAAGATGTTTGTTGTTTTTCTTGGAGCACCTTTTCTAGTGAAGCCTTTTTCCACTTTCTGCAAGTAAATCAATTTTCTACAAGTTTCTGAGTGTTGATTCCCCTGCCATGTTAGCATCGTTAATGATATGGTAATATTGATGAAACTGATCGATGTATATAAGTTTGAGTATGCAATGATGTATTAAATCCTTCCCTGATACAAGGCTGAGAAATTTTGTGGTTGGAGACATGATGCTTGAGTCCCATGACCTTAAATAATTTGATGTAACAGGTCAAGTTATCATGGACATGGATTGTGTTTAATTTAAAAAGTGAAAATGCAAGAGATCAGCCTTGTAGGGTGTTTTCTTGTGGTTTTTCTTTGGTGGGTAGGGTCTGTTGATAATTGATTTAAACTACAGTGGAAGGTTGGGAGGGAGGCCAAAGATGAATTGGATAGAGAGAGCTAAGAATGACATGAAGAAAGTTGATTTGCAAGAATATGTAGCAACAAATCGAAGCAAATGGAGGAGGAGGATCTTTCATAGATGAGAGATTGATTTTTGGCTTCATGCAACCAACCCCATCCTTTTGGGATTAAGGCTTTGATTTTCTGTTTTTGTTGATTTTTTTTTCTGAATTATGGCGTCCGCTTGGGAAGTATTTGAAGTACAAGCTGGTTTCCTGTAAAATATGATTTGGAGGTTGTAGCTCTAAAGTCTAGATAAACTAATTCACTGAATTGACAATCGGAATTTATTCAATTGATATGAAATTAATCAGGCAGCAGGCTTTTATAATATATATATATATATATATATATATATATATATATATATATATATATATATATATATATATATATATATATATATATATATATATATATATATATAAGTAAAACAAAAAAAGAAAAAGAAATAAATGTAACAACATGTGAAGCAAAGCGTCGAAAAAAGAAATCTTTGACGCCCCATCCCGGGCATTGAAACTCTCTGCCTGCCAAATTTTGCCCAGAAGTGCTCGTCATTTTATCCGCATATAACGGAAAAATAACGAACACTTGGGGGGTACAGCACGTATTCAGATATGCGTACTGAAAAATAGCCGTACAAAAAAAAACAAAAAAAAACAAAACAAAAAAACACATGGAATTTCATTTTTATGTGCAGATACACGGCTTACGGCAAAAACAGCAGATTAAAATAATGATAAAACTTCACTCATTTCACCGATCAAATAATATGTTTCCACCTCAGAAAATATCTATTAAATTCGGCATCCTAGAATTTATTCTAGCTAGAACTACGCGCGACCTGATTCAAAGTTAAAATTACTTAACAAAGATACGTAGGCAATCCTATTTACGGATTCGGTCCAATCAAGTAAAAATATATATATACGTTGTGCAAAAGTGTTAGACATGAGCAAATATATAAAAAATGAAAAAAGAGGAGAAGCAAAAAGTGAAAGTAAAAATAAAATACGCCTTTATTAAAAAATGATAAGAAGGAAAACAAAAGTGCTAAGGAATGAAAAACAAACACAACTGAAATAAATAAAGGGCACCTACACCCTAGCAAGAACTACACTACTCTAGTTCTTCCGGATCATCAAATAAAGTCTTGTAGAGCGCAATGTTCGCGGTGAGAAGGACACTTTGCGTGAGAAACGTGAGAAGTAATCTAGGCCACCCGATCAATAAAATCCGACCATCCGTTTGCTGCAAAATTTAGTACTAGAGTCCAGCGTAAGTCACAATTCCACGTGAGTCACAATTCCACTTCTCGATATTTCAAACAAGACCGAAATAAAAACATCAAAAGTAAAAACATACTCCTTTTAAGTTTTAACTCCTGTCTTCAACCTCCATACCTCAACCCTCTCTCTTGTTTTATGATGATTGTTTTAAGATGATCTTGCATGGAGTATGTGATGATTGAGAACTTCATACTTATTTCTTATTTTAGTTTGTTGGCTTCAGCTTACTAAAATTTATGTACTTTAAGGTTTTTGCTGCAATTTTCCTATTCTTCTTATCCAAATAAACAACTTGTTGATGCTCACGTTTGTCTTAAAAAATCACCATGATACAGAAGCTGATTTCTTGATCCAAAAGGAGTAAATCCATTTGTAACTTGGTTCTTTAGCTGCTTTTGACTTTGTTCTGCATGTACTTGGTTGTCTGTACCTGTGGTTTATATAAGTGAATCAACCTGCCAATTTCCTGTTCTAACCTTATCTATATGTGTGTTTTTTTTTGGGTGGGAATTTATTAGTTTATGCAGATGGAAGATCTGTCTTGACATTCTATAAAACCAATGGAGTCCCATATATGATGTTGCTGCTATCCTAACGTCAATTCAGGTAACAAGTTAGCCTTGAGGAATTTCTTGGGATTTTAGGCACATATTTATAATTAGTATCTCTTGTTTATAGTAGTAATTAGTATCTTCTTTTACATGCTTGTGATTCACTGAAGAGTTCATTTTGATCCATGTTGAGAAAGAGCAAAAAAGTGTGTTGAAATGGTTTTATTCAATAAATATTTAAAGAGCTATAGGAGAGTTTCATCTTTTGAATCCTCGTTCTATCTAGTGCTTTAAGGAACTCCAAGTATAGAGAGGTGTTCTTTTATTCTTATTACATGATTAATATGCATAGTTTTAACTTTCTAAAACTCATTCCAATCTATTTATATACATTTAAGGCTCATTGGGTTGTTATAGGTCATGTTTAGAGCTAAAATGACATTTACGCTCCCAACTTTGAACTAAAGAAACTAAGGACTCATTTTATTCTTATTACATGATTAATATGCATAGTTATAACTTTCTAAAACTCATTCCAATCTATGTAAGCACTTTTAAGGCTCATTGAGTCGTTAGAGGTCATATTTAGAGCTAAAACGACATTTTCACTCCCAACTTTGAACTAAAGGTCCTAAGGACTCATTTTATTCTTATTACATGATTAATATGCATAGTTTTAACTTTCTAAAACTTATTCCAATCTATGTATGCACATTTAAGGCTCATTGAGTCGTTATAGGTCATATTTAGAGCTAAAACGACATTTCCGCTCCCAACTTTTAACTAAAGAACCTAAGGACTATTTGATTCTTATTACATGATTAATATGCATAGCTTTAACTTTCTAAAACTCATTTGAATCTATTTATGCACATTTAAGGCTCATTGGATCGTTATAGGTCATATTTAGAGCTAAAACGACATTTTCGCTCCCAAACTTTGAACTAAAGATCCTAAGGACTCATTTTATTCTTATTACATGATTAATGTGCATAGTTTGAACTTTCTAAAACTCATTCCAATCTATGTAAGCACATTTAAGGATAATTGAGTCGTTATAGGTAATATTTAGAGCTAAAATGACATTTCCGCTCCCCAACTTTGAACTAAAGAACCTAAGTACTCATTTTATTCTTATTACATGATTAATATGCTTAGTTTGAAGTTTCCAAAACACATTTCAATCTACTTATGCACATTTAAGGCTTGTTTGGTCGTTATAGGTCATATTTAGGCTAAAATGAGCATTTTCGCTCCCAAATTTTAAATAAAGAACCTAAGGACTCATTTTAAACTTACTAAGTGTTTTATATGCTTAGTTTTGACTTTCTAAGACTCATACCAATCTATTTATGCACATTTAAAGCTCATTGGGCCGTTATATGTCATATTTAGCATAAAATGACATTTTCGCTCCCAACTTTGAACTAAAGAACTTAAGGACTTATTTTAAACTTATTACATGATTAGTATGTTTAGTTTTAAGTTTCCAAGACTTATTCCAATCTACTTATGCACATTTAAGGATTGTTTGGTCGTTATAGGTCATATTTAGGCTTAAATGAGACATTTTCGCTCCCAAATTTGAACTAAAGAACCTAAGAACTCATTTTATACTTATTATACATTTAATATGCATAGTTTTAACTTTCTAAGACTCATTCGAATCTATTAATGAACATTTAAGGCTAATTGGTTCGTTATAGGTCATATTTAGGCTAAAATGATATTTTCGCTCCCAAATTTGAACTAAAAAACCTAAGGACTTATTTTAAACCTTTTACATGATTAATATGCTTAGTTTGAAGTTTCCAAGACTTATTCCAATCTATTTATGCACATTTAAGGTTTGTTTGGTCGTTATTGGCCATATTTAGGCTAAAATAAGCATTTTCTCTCCCAAATTTGAAATAAAGAACTTAAGGACTCATTTTAAACTTATTAATGTTTTACATGCTTAGGCATAACTTTCTATGACTCATTCCAATCTATTTATGCACATTTAAGGCTAATTGGGCCGTTATAGGTCATATTTAGCCTAAAATGACATTTTCGCTCCCAACTTTGAACTAAAGAACCTAAGGACTCATTTTAAACTTAGTATATGGTTATTACGTTTATTTTTAAGTTTCCAAGACTTATTCCAATAAACTTATACATATCAAATTTTTGTTTTTGTAAGGTCTATACTCCGAGGACTGCGCCTTATGCTAGTGAGGAAATTGATGTGGTTCGTGAGCAATGGGCGAAGTTTTTTTACCAGCAAGTATTTATTATTGACCTGAGGAAGCTTGATCGATTTGGTTTAGATGTATAGAACAATCTTTTATGTTAAAATGCATGCGTACGTTGAAATTGGAACGTATGTATATTTAAATGTATTAGTACGTGCACTTTGGTTTTGGAATATATACAAAACTACAGTTATTGCTTATATATTTGTTATACAGGTTGCGATATTCTATTATTGTTATGAAAGGTTTCTATTATTTGGTGCAAAATCCCTAAACAAAATCAGAATTTTCCCGCCAAAAGTGCTTTGTTGCAGCGTACATATATATGTGTACGCTGCAACAAGGGTGTAAATTTTGGCAAATTTTCAGACTTGTTGCAGCGTACAAATAGATGTACCCTGCAACAAGTGGAGTTTTTTGCAGTGTACACTTCTTTGTACGCTGCAACAAGTCAATATTTTTGCCAAAATTTTGACACTTGTTGCAGCGTACATGCATATGTACGCTGCAAAAAAGTACTTTTTGCAGCGAACATTGTACGCTGCAACAAGTTCAGACTTGTTGCAGGCCCCCCAGTTGCAGCATACGATGTACGCTGCAACAGGGGTCTAAAAGCCCGCTGCAATAAGAGTTTTTTCTACTAGTGAGGTGCGTCACGGTTCTCAGAAAACTAACCACTTTGACTTTGCTATTTCTCCTTTTTATTTAACGAATCTCAATTATGGGACAGGATACGTTCTGTTCGATTTATGGATCGATTGCGACAGAACGCGTGAACAGTTTCGCAGCGAGAGGTTTAGGCTAAGGGTTGGAGTCAATACTCAGAATATAATTGTGTGTTGTTGTATGTCCTTTCACGTCGAATTTAGGGGGCTATTTATAGGGAAGAGTTTGTGGAAAGATAGAATTGCAGAGTTCTAATCCACAAAGAATTAGGAAAAAACACGTACCCAGGTATTTTCAGCGCCCAGGCCTGGGCGCCGAAGATTTCGGCGCCTAGAGCCAGGCGTTGAAAATAGGGTCTGGGCTGTTTTCTTTAGTCAGATTCGGATTCCTGAAATCCGTAGAGTTTGAGATTAATTCGAGTCTTTTAGCGCGTATCAATTTTGTGACGGAATGCATCCGGGCCCGTTACGAACTCTAGGCTCGTTAGGATTTCAATTAATACGTAACTCTTATTTCCGAATCATATTAGGAATAGGATTCTCGCAGTTTTCTATCTCATTTAGGATTTATGTTGGAATGCAACACCTAATTCTGACAGGTTTCTATCTTTTATGATTTGCCACTTTTAGAATCTACCTTTTACGGCAGTTACTATTTTTAGCAGGTTTCCATAAATAGCAGGTTTCGGGTGAAATGAAATGGGGAATCGAGATTCGTTTATTTTATAGGAGATGCGTTGTCAAGTGGAGTTTTTATGCTTTCATCATCGAACCTTTCCCTTGCGGGAATGGGGACAAAAGTAGGTGTCTACAACACCCATTTACGGTAAGTAATACAAACTATATTTGGAGAAAATATAAAGAATTAACAAGTGGGGACCAAAGATTGGGAGATAAATTACAAAATAATGCAAAAAACTTCCAAAAGACGGTGAAGCAAGTAAATTAAAACACCCGTTAGGTAAGTCATGCAAGTAATAAAAAAGGAGGGACTATTTATATAAAAAATTATCAATTAGACTGAAGGTTTTCCGAGTTAACTTCGTTGCTTCGGAAATTTTTCCGATCAAATGGCATTTTCGTAAATAAATAAAGTTTTTATTACGAAAATGTTATTAAAAGTGGATTTGAGGTATAGTCACGGTCTATTTGATGTGGGCCCATGTACAAACATCATTATATTTTCGGAATACATCAATAACCGCAAATTTTTTGTTGTACCCGGGTACAAGCAATCTAGTTGTACACCCCCCCCCCAAATGACGACGTTTTTCATCCCCTTCCTAACTACTTGATCAACGTGTCCTATCTTTAATTAAAAAATTTCCTCGATATCGTAGGTCATTGATCAACGTGTCCACCCGCAAATTACTTTCTTTTTTTTGTTTCTTCAAGTTGCGTTTTGTTACTTGTTCTTCAAGTTGGGTTTTTAGGGTTTCTTTTCAATTTTCTCTTTCTCTTATTTTCTCTCTCCTCTGTTTCACTGGAGCTTCCAATTATGGAAGATTTTGAAACTCAACTTGAATATAATACTGGAAATTTTGGTGCATTGATGGGAGAATGTAAGTTTTATTTTTAAATCATTCTTTTTTTTGATGCTTTTGTTCCGATATTGTGATTTTGATTTAATCATTTTTGTTTTCAATCCTTTTGAAAACCAACCAAAAAAACCAAAGTCAACTTAAAACAAACCAATAAAACCAAAGTTAACTTAAAAGTATTGTAAATAAACTACACAAGCTCTCAAATCCCGAACCCAATGATGCATCATCTTCAAACCTGTAGATGGACAATGCGCTATTGATCCCTAGAGATTGCTCACCGAAATGGGTCATCACAGGTTCAATAAAACATAGCCATGATCAACATACACAAAAAAAACACGTAATCAACAAGGCTGAGTACTACATACTAAATAAGTAAACAATTATAACATGATACAGATAAATAAACAATCCTAACATGATATTAATAAATAATAAACAAGAATAAGTAATAAGTAATAACGTAGTAACTTACAGATAATTTTTACTGGACTAACTTTTAATAACAATTTATTTAAATGGGTTAGTCAATGGACCAAGTTGTCTAACCAAAGTAGCCTTCCTTTTGGAAGACGAAATACATGCGCGACACCGTATTCCCATGACCTACGATATCGAGGAACTTTTTTAATTAAAGATAGGACACGTTGATCAATTCGGTACCAGAAAAATCAATGGGCTACCACCATGAACTCCAACTCTTAATTGTCCACCATTTCAAACTTGCACTAGTTTAAAGCCATTGCTTCCAGTTTCACTTTACATGATTTACCAGTTATTATTGTTATGACTCACCAACAACATAAATAGCACAATCAACAAACAAGCACAACTTTCTTTTATCCTGGGATTAAATAAATGATCACACAACTTACAACCCTGGATTAATTCCAACTTTAATCCAACCTTTCTTATTTGATGAACCTAGCCAACGATTAAACTATCTTTCATAGGTGTAAGATAGATATCAACTTACCAAATAAGGCACTCGGTCCTCATGAAGTAGTGAAATACACAAAAGGAAACAATGATCAATCATGATCCATGCTAATATATATATATATATATATATATATATATATATATATATATATATATATATATATATATATATATATATATATATATATATATATCAACTTACCAAATAAGACACTCGGTCCTCAGGAAGTAGTGAAATACTCAAAAGGGAACAATGATTAATCATGATCCATGCTAATATATATATAAATATATATACATAATAATAATAATAATAATAATAAATAATAATAATAATAATAATAATAATAATAATTCCCCCATGTGAATTAATATAATAAAGTTCCCAACCAACATGCTTTCATCAATCTTCCATACCAACATAATATAAACCTCATATTATAATTCTCATGCTCAACATGTTTGCACTACGACATCAAACATGCAAAACCCAACATAATATAGATCATATATAAACTCAACATAGTTCCTATACATGGTACTACTTCCATCAACACATAGGTATATACGTACCTTATGCAAACAAACTGAGAAGCCACATAACAATCTTAAAAGTCACCTACAGAAAATTTTCCACCTAAAATAACCAATATAAATTTACCATCAAACCTCTAAAAATTTACATCAATAATAAAATACTTTAAACCATTCTTCAACATGTTTAGAACCTTCCCCAATATTGAAACTTGATTACTAAACCTCCTAGCATAATACTTACTAAACTAGTGGTTAAAATTCATCATAAACTCCATAAAAACACTCCATTTAAATTTCCAGCAATGTAATATAATTTAAAACTCCCTCAAAACATATTCAATAGACTTAAAATCATAAAGGTAATAAATTTCATAACTTATAATAACCTACTATGATTTTCTAACTTACGAAACCCCAAAATTTCATGCTTTGATGAAAAATCCCAAAAACAAAATTAATAAATCTGAAAATTAATTACTTTATTATAGAAATTATATATTCTGAATTTTATATTTAAATTATCAAAGCTACAAACTTTAATCATGAAAACATTAAGTAAATCCTTAGAATATAAATATAACCTTAAATAAATTAGAGGAGGAAGAAATAACCAAAGAGAGGGAGAGAGAGGACGTCGACGTGGAGGGCAGCGGCGGCGGCAAGGTGGTCAACGGTGGAAGGGAGCAGCGGCGGCTACAGTGGTGGTCGGTGGCGGAGGGCTAACGTGAGAGAAGAGAAAGAAAAGAGGAAGAAAAGAAAAGAAAGATTAAGAGAGAAAAAGAAAAATGACCGTGAGTTTGGGAGGAGGGAGAAGAGAAAAAATAATTGTGTGGGAAATTTTTGGGGTTTATATCTTTTATGGGCTTAGGAAAAGTAACTGGGCTAGGATTATGAGTCATTTTTCCAAATTTAAGAGTCTTTTTGTACCTCAAACCCATTTAGGAGTATTTTCCAAATCAAAAAATTATTTCCACATTTCAAATACTTTTCAAAGAATGATTCTAATAATTATTTGACTTGCATAAATCATTAAAATAGTTCATTTGACTTTCAAATAGTCAACCTTTGAAGAAATAAATCAGTAAAATATTAGGATATATTTGAATATAAATAATTATACATTAAAATATACTAATAAAATTCATAAATTTACGGGAGATTACAATCTAACCCTCTAAGAAGTTTCTTCCCGAAAATTGATACGAAAACTCACACATTTTTCAAAAGTTTTTAACTCATTCTCAGTGGAGAAATACTTGTGACACTCATGTTCGCCCTTTTGCCAACTTAAGGTATCTTGTGTTACTCATGAACACATTTTATTATGCGGAGAATCTATTTATTTTGCACCAGCATGTGTAAATCGCCAAGATAAGCATCGAAATACATAGAAAAAACCATAAAAAATAGGTAGAAAGCGCGGAATTCTATCGCATTCTACCACCGTTAAAGAAAACGAGTTACGCCCTCGTAACTCACCTCATGTCATAATTCTGGATACTTTCTCTTCATTTCAGCTTCGGCTTCCCATGTTGCCTCTTCGGACTCATGGTTCTTACCAAAGCACTTTTTCGATATTGACATCTTTATTGCGTGTACTACGCACTTTCTTATCCAGGATTTTCACAGGCCTTTCCTCATATGTGAGGCTACTATCGATCTAGATCCTCTCAGGCTCCAAGACATGACGCTCATCAGGGATATAACGTTTGAGTTGGAAAATATGAAACAAATCGTGCATCTTCTCGAACTCCATTGGAAAAGCCAACCTATATACTACCTTCCCACTTCTTTGCAGGATCTCATATGGACCTACATATTTGGCACTTAACTTTCCCTTTTCCCAAATTTCATCACGCCCTTAGTTGGTGATAATTTCAAAAACATGTTTTCACCTACTTCGAACTCATCTTCTCTTCACTTTAAATCGGCATAACTCTTTTCCCTATCTTGAGCAGCTGAAATTCTAGCATGGATCATCTTCACATTCTTTACAGGCTCCTCAATGAATTATGTCGGGACTTCTACACTTTTTTCCATATATAATGCTTCAAAAGGTGTCATATTAATGCTCGCATGATAACTTCTGTTGTAAGAAAATTCAATCAAATCTAGATGGTCTTCCCAACTACCCTTAAGATCCATAACACATGCTCTCAACATATCTTTCATTGTTTGGTTAGTCCTCCCAGCCTGACCATCAGTCGCAGGATGGAAGACAGTACTCATTTTCAATGTTGTCCCAAGATTTAGCTAGACCTTTTGCCAAAATTTCGAGAGGAATCTCGAATCACAGTCTGAAATAATATCGGTTGGGACCTCATGCAACCTCACCACATGCTTAATATACGTCTTAGAAAGTTGCTTCTTCTTCCATGTCTCTTTAATTGGGATAGACACGGCCGACTTCGTCAGAAGATCCACAATAACCCAAATAATATAATTTTCATTCCTTGTTCTAGGCAAAGCAATAACAAAATCCATTGAAATAGAATCCCACATCCATCCAGGAACTTCTAAGGGTTGAACTTTTCCCATGGGTCTCTTATGATATATCTTGACTTTTTGACATGTTAGGCATTTAGACACGAACTCAGCAACTTCACGCTTCATACTTCCTCCGTCCCAATTTAGTCGTTTCACTTGCACAAAATTTTAGGTGATAATTGGTTGTTTGGTTATCAATTGTTATTTATTGAAAAGTAGATGTGATAGGAGTTAGCGGAGTATTTTTTTAATTGAATGAGAGAAAGTGTGGGGACAAAAAAAAAATTAGTGGGAAGAGAGAGACAATATAATAATTGTGGAGTCATTCCTAATTTAGAAGTGTAACAACTAATCTGGGACGGACAAAAAAGGAAAGTGTAACAAGTAATCTGGGACGGAAGGAGTATTTGGCCACCAATAGATCGGCTTAAGGTCCTTGTGCAGCTTGTCACCCCCAGGGTGCAGAGAATACGGAGTATTATGCGCTTCATCCATTAGACGTCTCTTAAGCTCCTCACATTTTTGTGGTAGACACCACCTTCCCTTGAACCTTAGACTACTATCATCATGGATCTTAAAATCAACTTCCTTCCCTTTCCCCATCTTTTCCTTAATCTTCTCTAGGTGCTCATCCCCAACCTGACTCTCCTTGATCTCGTAGAATATGGACAACCCCGATGATAACGCACTCAGTCTTGCCTTTATCTCCCTAGGAATTAATATTTCTAGGCTAAGTCTTTGCATATCTCGATACAACTCCTCGGGAACTACCAAAACATTCATGTTATGGCTCGACTTTCTACTCAACGCATCAACAACTACATTCCCTTTCCCTTCGTGGTATTGGATGTCTAAATCATAATCCTTAATCAACTCTAACCATCTTCTCTATCTAATATTGAGGTCTTTCTAGGTGAAATTGTACTTCAAACTTTTATGGTCGATAAAGATCTTACATGTTGCCTCATAAAGGTAATGTCTCCAAATCTTCAAGGCAAACACAATCGCAGCTAGCTCCAAGTCATGGGTAGGGTAATTAGCCTCATAAGGTTTCAACTGGAGCGACGCTTATGCAATCACCTTCCCATTCTGCCGCAACACACATCCCAAACTATTCTTTGAAGCATCACTATACACCTCAAATCCCTCATTTTCATCAGGCAGGATCAAACCAGGTGCTGAGGTCAAACGCTCTTTTAAAATCTGGAAAGCCCCCTCACATTTCTCACTCCACTCGAATTTTGACTCCTTTTTCATCAGACTGGTTATTGGCCTCGCTATCTTCGAGAAATATCTCACAAACCTCAAATAATAGCCAGCTAGGCCTAGGAAACTTCGAATATCAGACACATTCTTTGGAGTAGGCCACTCACTCACAGCTTGGATCTTAGCAGGATCTACAAACACTCATTTCTTCGACACATAGTGACCCAATAATGCTACTTTCTCCAAACACTCACACTTAAAGAACTTGGCAAACAATTGATTCTTCCTAAGTGTCTCCAATATAATCCTCAAGTGTTCATCATGCTCTTTTTCATTCTTTGAATAAATCAGTATATCATTAGTGAATACAACAACAAACTTATCTAGGAATTCGTGGAAAATTCATGTATCAAGTCCATAAATATGGCAGGTGCATTGGTTAACCCAAAAGGCATTACCGTAAACTCATAATGACCATAACGAGTCCTAAATGCAGACTTAGGTATATCCTTATCAGCTATCCTCAACTAGTGATACCCCGAACGCTAATCATTTTTCGAGAACACACTCGCCCCATTCAATTGATCAAATAGGTCATCTATCCTAGGAAAAGGATACTTGTTCTTGATGGTTACATTGTTTAGTTGCCTATAATCGATACACAACCTCATACTCCCATATTTCATCTTAAAAAACAACACAGGAGCTCCCCAAGGTGATGCACTAGGCCTAATATAACCCTTATCGAACAACTCTTGCAAAAGTTTCTTCAATTCGCTCATCTCAGGAGGTGCCATTCTATAGGGTGCTTTAGATCACTAGTACAAAAACGTCCATTTGTTTCGATTCAATAGCGTCGCACATTTAGATCACCGACGCAAAAAGACTTATTTTAGTTTTAAAATATCAATTGCGTTGCAACTATAAAATTAAGAGACGCAAATGTACCTGATACAAGTCCTTTTGTAATTTACGTCGTAGATTAATTAATCAACGACACAATTTACCTGTCATTTGCGTCGTTCAAATATTAAACAGCGACATAAGCATAGTATGATCTGTAAGCGTTCTTTTCCCACTTTAGAACGGTAGAACTTCAGACCCCACCTCCATTCTCGCCTTTCTCGCCTTCTCGCCTTCTCGTCTTCCCTATCTTTCTCTCTCACCCTCTTCTTTCCCATCTCCATTGTTGAAACCTCAACATCTTCAATCTCTTCTTTAAACAATATCACTACCGATTTTCTGCCTTCATCCCTCCTCTCACTAACCCATCCCAATTTGTACATGTTCTCTTAAAATAAAGCTATGCGAAAATGGCCCGAAGAGCCAAACCCTAAGTTCCGCCGCGAAGAAGAAGGAGACATCTCGAAGAAGTAAATCTCAGTCTCTGGTGGGTTGCATTGCTCGGCTTTTTATCTGACAATAAATGCCTAATATTTCAAGGGTTTATTTCTCTCCTCTATTTTCTCTCAATTTTACTATCCACAATCACCCACACAATCAAAAGAAGCAACCACTAGCATAAACCCAGCTCCGGTAAAAAGAATCGGAAAACTCACATTGTCCATCAAAGCGGAAAACAACATCGTTGTGAAGGAAATAATTCCCTTTGTCCAAGTATGCATATAATGTTAAGTCTAATAAATGCGGTTCAGTATTAATTAAACAAGTTAATAAATTCAGTGAGATCAAGTGAGCAGAATGCCTAGCTAGAGGCCGCTTCAGTTCAAGTGGAATTAATGATATTAATCCACAGCTTACTCTTGACGGAACCCGTAGGGTCACACAAATAGTACGTAAACGGATCAAGTATTTAATGGCATTAAATACTCCATCTATGGATATTCGGAACCGACGGATCTTGGTTTCAGTGGGAGCTGAGATCGTCAAAGGCAAGCAAGTGAATACTTCGGAAACGATGATATTGCCGGAAACGGAAATATGGATCGTATCGGAAATATAAATATTATCCAAGTCGTAGATGTTGCCGGAAACGGAAACATGGTACGTATCGGAAAATATTATTGGAAATGGAAATATTGCCGGAATCGGAAATATTGCCAGAAACGGAAATATTGTCAGAATCGGAAATATTATCGAAATCGGAAAATAATTCCGGAAACGGAAATATTTAATATTTGTTCGAAACGGAAATTAATTCCGGAATCGGAAATATTAAATATTGTTCGTATCGTAAATGAATTCCGGAATCGAGAATTTAATCGGAAGCGTATCGTACGAATTAGCATCGGACGAGGCATGCCAGACGAAGGCCCAACACGAAGCCGGGCCATCGCCCAGCAAGCCAAAGCGCAAACACACGCCAAAGCCAAGACCAGGCCTAGCGCAAAGGCCAGGCCCAGCCAAGGCCTTGGGCGCGCGCGCATCAAAGGCAGCGGCGAGCTGGGCCGTGCGCTGTGCGTGGGCCGTAAGGCCTGCGTGCGGTGCATTGCCACTCGTGTGTGTTACTCGGAATCCTAAGGCTACCGGGATTCGTAATATGATTAAATCTAATCCTAATAGATAAAGTTTGTTTAATTAGAGTCCTAGTAGGATTATAATTAAATAGATTTGTATTCTAATAGGATTATAATTCCTTTCCATAAACTCTATAAATAGGTGCCTAGGGTCACATATTTAGATAGACAATTCAAGTATTCAAAGGTAAGATTTTCAAGCAAAAATCAGGCACAAACACTTGCCCTATTAGCCGAAATTTATAGTACCTTAAGGGCGATTCTAGTTGGTCAAGCTTAAGGCGGATCCGGACGTGCTGTGGACTATCTACGGAGGGACGACACTTGGAGTCCTAAAGACTTGTTCTTGTTCGGTTCGGGTGCAGCTAGGGAGGGCACGCTACAAAGTGTATGCATCTGAATTATGCTAAGTGATTATGTGTAAATAATATGTTTCCTGGCTTTATGGTTTTTCCGCATGATTTATTCATATGTATCATATCCTAACAGTGGTATCACGAGCCTCTTATTATTTTCATAATCTAAATTGCATGAACATGGTTAAATTTTACAAATTTGCAAGGAATTAAAGGGGTGATTAGTTTTCGTAATTAATTGCAAATTGCGTTTATTTAATTATATGTATGCAGTTTTTCGGCAGAATATTCGTTACTCAACCAAATCGAGTGATTTTTGTGTCAATTTCGCATGTAACAGGCATTCTAAAATTTTGACAAAAGCAGTAATTTTCGGCCGAACCCAGAATTCCCAAATTCGAAGCCTAACTATGACTTTTCGGAGGTTTAAGTTTTTCGAACGCAAAAGTTTGTAAATTTAAGATGTTAAATTGAATATTTGCGATTCTTGTTGATAAATCTTGAGTTTTTGATTGACCTACAGTATATGTTTAACAATTATGAATGCCTAGACTTGTTAATTATACAACCTAATTTGTAATTATGATTAATTTGTTGAAATTCGAATAATTTAGAATTGATTTGTTTTTCATAATTAATTAATAATTTAATTAGGTATCCTTGATTAAAATCCACCATAAAAATGGTTAATTTATGTTAAATTTTAAATTTTTATGACCTAAATTTGAATCCATGTTAATCGGAAATTAATTAATTAATAAATTTTCGATTTTTCGCCCTAAATTTATGAAATTAATATGATTTATTAATTTGTCATTAATTTGGAATTAAAAAGTTTTAATTTTTATGAAATTCGCTCATGATTGTTGCACGCACAAAGCAAAGGACGCCACGTGTTACCCTTAAGGGGTGTTGTATAGTGCGGGCATGCGACGACGAGCAAGGGAGATCGTCGCCCATGCGGTATGAATGCAACGAGCAACAAGAAAGAAGCGCGCGCGCGAAGCAAGGGAGCTGGGCGTGTGCGACTCAATGGGCGATGGGCGGAGGGCGTGGCGTGTGCCAGGCGAGCAGTCGCGTGTGGGCAGCAAGCGAGCTGCGCCACAGCGCGCGCTGCCTCGCCCAGCGAGCAAAGCAATACCGTCGTGCTATGCGGGCTGCGCGCAGCGTTGCCTGGCATGGCTGCGATGCGTGTGGCCTTCTCGTGCGCGCCTAGCGATCAGTCGATGGGGCGCGGCTGCCTCATGACTCGATGGGGCTTGGGTGCAAGCCCAAGTGCCTCGTCGTGTTACGATTGACGCATTTTGAATTTAATTTGAGATTTTCAGTTCGGAAATAATTTTAATTAATTTTAAAATTAATAATTTAAATTGTTTTCTCGGATTTTAATTTTGAATATTATAATTATTATAAATTTTTATTTATACTAATTATTTTACTAAAATTAAACCTTGAATTAATTTAAATTCATTTAATTCAACTGAAAAATAAATTAAATAAAATGGATTCAATTATAAATTTATATGAGCTTTAAATTTTAATTAAATTTGTATGTTTCCGGTTAGACTAGAAATACATTTTTATGTTTAAAATTAGTAAAGCATATGAATTTATTGGTTTAAGTGGGAGCAATTTTAGTCATAAACTCTTTATTAGGTCTACAAATCCTTTAAGGTTAAACAACTTGATTAGAATTAATAAGGACTGAATAATTTGTAGATTATTGGTGCCCTTGATTAATTGCTGCAAATATTTATGTGATGCATACAATGTGTTTTTACTAACCAATTATGTGGGCCATTCATGATAATGAATGGGTGAATGGTATATATTTTATATGTACTGTTTTGCAGGTTATGAAGTGACTAGTATGGCCCAAATAGGATAGAAAATATGGTCTGCGTACCATTAATTTGAATGTAATTGGTCTAATGCACCAAATTTGTTTTTCAATTCAAAAATGGTCTGCATACCATCAAATAGTTGTAATTAGTTTAATTATAGCTGATCGTTTGAAGAAAATGGAGCCTCCTACCGTGAAATTCAAGACGAAGTTTCCATCCATTTTCAAGACGGACTTTGAAGTTGAAGCTTCAAGATGAAGTCGGGCCATACTAGATCACATTTATCTTATGCATGCTTTAAGTTATTTATTGCTTTTAAATATGTCTTAAATGTGCATGAGATCGAAGCTTGATTATGTTGCATGATTAAGGATTTTAGTTCACTTAAAATCTAACCAACATAGTAAGAGCCTTAAGTTCCAAACTTAAAAATTGAGTTAAAAGGTGCCATGCCAAAATAACACTTACTTGGATAACCTTTACATCAATCTAGTAATAGATTACGCTCAGCGAGGTGTTACTTATTGATCCTAAAGGGGTAAGGTACACAAAAATAATTGTGAGTACATGTTAGTTTTGGTGAAACTCAACGATATAAGTAAGGAGTCCTTTTATGTCGTGGCAAAATCGATAGGTTTACCTAATAAGCTCTTAGACGTACCTATCAACCAAGAGTAGTTTCTAGACTATTAGCAAAAGGCTTTTGCTTACCTAAAACATTTTAGAATTGAGTCTAAATATATAACGTGCTTAATTCTTCAATGGGTTTTAGGGTCTTGGAATCATTTTATTCACACCTGCCGGAACAATAAATTCGAATAAAATTCCAATAACTTGTTTAAATTGCATGATTGCTTTAATTTCAAGTTATTACTCATGATAAATATTTAGACTTTGCATGCTTCAATGTATGTTTTAATTAAATATCTTGCCCTGCAGTAAATCCATTTAGAAAGGTAACAGTAAATTTCCTCGATTGGTAGTGAATCCAAGACCGATTCACGGAAATGAGAGAAAATGAGCGATTTAAAATGTACGTTTCTTTTAGCGACTTTTATGGTTGTTTTCGAGTATCAAAGTCGAATGGCAAACCGATTGGTGCTTGTGAATTCAAAATACAATGTAGTTTTGAGATCATAAAGCATTGAGTTTAAACACTCAGCTTTACCAATGGTTAACAACCTAATATCTTTGTCCATTTAATTCTTGAATGAGTCTAGTCCCTAGACATTCGAATAGATCGATGCTTAGAGAACTTTAGAAGCTTCTGGTAAGATCATCTAGTTGAAGCAGAATATTCAACATAAATAAAATGGTAAGATCTCTGTTATAATGACATTGGACATGTCTAAACAAAGTATAAAAGTCAACACTAAAGAATTCAATTCTTAAGGCTATTAGGAAAGGTACAAGAAATAGGAAAACAAGGAACAAATGAAAGGAATTTACGATACCGTTTCTACCTATAAGTTTATGTTTAAAGAGAAGTGACCTAGCAATCAAACTTCCTTGGTATCATATACCGCTTGAGGTTCTTATTTCTGTAATAACTCAAACAATGGAAGCTAGGCTACACTAATGGCCTACAAGTGGGAAATGAAGCATGTCAATGCTACATTAGTTGTAAGGTCATCTAGTTTGTTTTAAGTCCTTTCAAAGGCTGGAACTTAATGGCTATTTTGTTCCATAATCAGCATACCTAAATTTCTGCTTCAAACACAGAAAGACTCACATTCAGAAGAACAAAAACAATGCTTGTTTGTTTGTTTATTTGAATGAAATGGTCATTTACAGGTTGAGTCAATATGCTTGATTAAAAACAAACAACTCTTTAACAATAAGAACTTTACTAGGTTCAAAATCAATCTCTTGATTTGAGTTCCACTAATCTTTGGCATTGTTGCTTAGACCATATCTACAAGTTAACATTCAAAAGCTCTATTTTGATAGACTTTTGAAAGTCGATTGATTTCTAGATCAATTCAAGATAAGAAAGTCTTACTTGTTGAAAGTAACAAAGGATATGAACTATTGTTAGAACGCCTAGACAATAATCTAGCTCCATAAGATATGGTATATCTAAGTTGTAATGATCGAAGTCAATTAATACTTGATTCGATCAAATGATGAATCATAAAGAATTTTCCTATAATTTCTAAACAAAATGCTCAACTACCACCAAACTAAACCAAATTCCTCAAAGCTATTGAAAAGTAATTTCAGAATATCTTCTCATAATATATCTAAAGAGTTCCTAAACTCAGTAGGAGCTTAGTGTTTGTTATTCAACAAACTAAGGCCCAAGTATAGATATATGTTTCATTGTGATTTATTCAAATGAGACACAAGGGTATTGTTTCTAGAACATAATGTTTGTTTGCTCGAAATAATGTCCTTTTGGAGATTCGTTTCCAAAATGACAAGTGGGAGAAAATAGACCTCGAAAGTCTTCGAGGCGAACAACAAACATAAACGGAAGTTCAGGAGGCTTTTCGAAGTTCTTTAGAAAATCCGAACATGTATTCTTTAAGGACTTTAGAAGTGGCTTTAAAGAATAGACATCTCTTAGAAGACTTTACAAGTGCTTCAAGGGGAACAAAATATTCAAAGGACTTTCAAGTGGCTATTGATATTCTATTGTTTGATGTTCTATACCCAAGTAGGCATAGAGTTCAAGTCACTAAAACAATGAGATTCTTCTATTAGATAGTGAAGAAACATGGAGTTCAGGTCACTGAAGCTATGCAATTCTTCTATTAGATAGTGAAGAAACCTACAACTTGCAGTCAAACTATTATGTAGATTAATGAGTTGTGACCTGTAAGAAAGCTATGACGAAACCCAGATTCCCTAAAATGGTTAGAGGCCATATATAGACTCAAATGTTTTAAATGGTTAGAGGCCATAAAACATACTCAATGTTTTGATGACAAAATTGAAATTTTGTTGATTTGCAAGAATAGTTTCACACCTATTGGTTGCAAGTGTATTTTAAGGATAAAAACCATCAAACATGGAATTTTGTTCACACACAAAGCTAGATTAGTTGCTAAAGGTTACAAGCAAATTCACGGCGTGGATTGTGTTGAAGCCTCATGCAAAATCGTAATGCTTAAGTCTATAATTCAAGCAATGATTGCATATTGGTACATATGGCAATTGGATGACAAAACGTATTCCTCAATCAAATGTTGGAAGAAAACTATGTACATGGCATGTCATAGGATTTGTGGATCCAAATAAATACTTGAAAAGGAAAGCTAGCTTATGAAATCTAAGTACAGATTTAAGCAAGCAATTGGGAATTAGAAATGTATTTTAGTGAAGCTAATAAGTATTTTAGTTTCATAAAATGCACATGATTCTTATAGATATATAAGAAGTTTAGTGGGAGTACGTAAAACTTAATTGGTCCTATGTGTATCACACACATATCTCTCTATTGTGAAATAAAATTCAAATGTTAATGACTTAGATTTGAAATTATTCATCAATGACGGACCAATGCGAAACTTAGTGCATACTGGGTATTAAGATCCATTCACAAAGATCTTATAATATTGTTCTGGATTAAGTAATGGCATTTACTAAATCAAACACGAAAGACTCCATTGGAGATATTCGACCCATATGAATAAATCTAAGTAAAAGGTGTTTTGAACTATGTATAAGCATATACTAAGTTAAACATCAAAGGATCTAAGTGAGATTCTTAACCTATATTATATGTCAAAGAATTTAGCTGGATTTAGTATCTACTGAAACTAGATGAGCTAAAGCTACATGAATAGAATTCAATTGGGAATTATTCTGCAATAGAATTTATCATGTATGATATAATATGAGGATCGCCAAAAACGTATCGTATGACTTTAGGCATGACGAACACATACCAATCTCTATTGATCTAAGTGAAGATCAACTAGATTGAGATCAAGAAAAACTTATGGTACTTGAAAAGGTACATAGGAACAATTCTTGACTCAAGGAAATAAAGATATGCTAAATATTGATGCTACACGCATAAACACTGGCAAATGATCAAGAAAGATCCCTTTGTAGTTAACCATTGGCAAGGACGAGCTATAGAGCATCGTGTTTTGAAATGGCAACATGGATTGGAGACCATGAGTTGTTGCGTGGGAAATTAAATATTAATTTCTATGTTCTAAGATACAGATGGAAAGTCTTCCACATATCCGTGAACTGCTTGGATAAGCAAATCCGAACAAAGCATCACTAGCAACCTATACAGTTGAAGTAAAAGTAAATATTGCCTAAGAAGCAATGAAACAGGGTTGTTTAAGTTAAAGAGTTCTTCACTGAACTTGGGTGGATCACATGTCTGCTAACTTGATGGTTCTGCATTGCAAAATGCGTAGAACCACTGTCGAAGTAAGAAAGACTAGATCACATAATAAACAAACTCAAAAGATCTTATCATCATATCTCGAAGAACATTCGATGAAAAGGATATTAAGATTGGCAAAGAATGATAATTAAACCAATGCAACAAGTGAGAAGCAACACTCACGTTGTAGCACTGGAAATCAAGCATAGCTTTGAATTCCATAAACTGTTTTAAAGATGGGTTTGAGGCCCATGGTTGTAAAACGATAGGGTTGAACATTTATCATATATGAAATGTATTTTCATATTCCATTTAATCTTGGTTTAGTATTAAATGATGAGTCCCTTCAATTTGACGAAATATTCAAGATAGACTGTCAGGACCAGTCCTGTGACTAAGAAATGTCTATCAAGTGAACTTGAATGTCAAAAGTTGAAAATGGTCCCTGGTCGGAGTTTTCTATAAAGATGGACGCATAGAAAACGTTAGACGACTAGAATGCAAGATGACTAGTAGTTCTGTTTCTTGAACTATGTGGACATGGCAATGTCATAATCATTTGCATAGATACTTACTTTGAGAAGACTAGTATCGGACAGACCTATGAAACTTTACTGTAAGAGATGAAAATCTTTCATAAGTAAATTTCATTAAAATTATTAGACACTAAATCCTCAATACCTGAGTGATTTGAGATTACTTGTTTGAGAACTGCTTACTTTGACGTTGACCAATCGTCGCACCGTAAAAGGAGGCTATAAAGGCAACGCTCAGGTAATCACCTATCAAACGAAGTCTAATCTCAAGATCGCAAGATTGGGATTGGGAGTAAATCGGGATGAGATGCTTAAAAGTTTTACAAGGCCACTCGGAGAGCTAGAAATTGTAAAATGCATGGCCGTGCTCAGATGAATCATAGGCTATGATTA
Organism: Spinacia oleracea; assembly: GCF_020520425.1. Classification (NCBI taxonomy): domain Eukaryota; kingdom Viridiplantae; phylum Streptophyta; class Magnoliopsida; order Caryophyllales; family Amaranthaceae; genus Spinacia; species Spinacia oleracea. The sequence goes on along the minus strand of NC_079491.1, from coordinate 73,404,259 downwards.
TCTGTTTATTTGATCAGTTGAACTCTGAAACCGAGAAATACCTTTGGACGTAATAAGGATGACAACTCTTACCTTATGTTCAAGAGGAAGCATCGAGTGACAAAGGAATTAGGAAATTCACACTTGTCCCTAAGGACAAGTGGGAGACTGAAGGAAATAATTCCCTTGGTCCAAGTATGCATATAATGTTAAGTCTAATAAATGCGGTTCAGTATTAATTAAACAAGTTAAAAAATTCAGTGAGATCAAGTGAGCTGAATGCCTAGCTAGAGGCCGCTTCAGTTCAAGTGGAATTAATGATATTAATCCACAGCTTACTCTTGACTGAACCCGTAGGGTCACACAAATAGTACGTAAACGGATCAAGTATTTAATGGCATATAATACTCCATCTATGGATATTCGGAATCGACGTATCTTGGTTTCAGTGGGAGCTGAAATCGTCAAAGGCAAGCAAGTGAATACTCCGGAAACGATGATATTGCCGGAAACAGAAATATGGATCGTATAGGAAATATAAATATTATCCCATTCGTAGATGTTGCCAGAAACGGAAACATGGTACGTATCGGAAAATATTATTGGAAATGGAAATATTGCCGGAATCGGAAATATTGCCGGAAACGGAAATATTGTCAGAATCGGAAATATTATCGAAATCGGAATTCCGGAAACGGAAATATTTAATATTTGTTCGAAACGGAAATTAATTCCGGAATCGGAAATATTAAATATTGTTCGTATCGGAAATGAATTCCGGAATCGAGAATTTAATCGGAAGCGTATCGTACGAATTAGCATCGGACGAGGCCTGCCAGATGAAGGCCCAGCACGAAGCCGGGCCATCGCCCAGCAAGCCAAAGCGCAAACACACGCCAAAGCCAAGACCAGGCCCAGCGCAAAGGCCAGGCCCAGCCAAGGCCTTGGGCGCGCGCCCATCAAAGGCAACGACGAGCTGGGCCGTGTGCTGTGCGTGGGTCGTAAGGCCTGCGTGCAGTGCATTGCCACTCGTGTGTATTACTCGGAATCCTAAGGCTACCGGGATTCGTAATATGATTAAATCTAATCCTAATAGATAAAGTTTATTTAATTAGAGTCCTATTAGGATTATAATTAAATAGATTTGTATTCTTATAGGATTATAATTCCTTTCCACAAACACTATAAATAGGTGCCTATGGTCACATATTTAGATAGACAATTCAAGTATTCAAAGGTAAGATTTTCAAGCAAAAATCAGCCACAAACACTTGCCCTATTAGCCGAAATTTATAGTACCTTAAGGGCGATTCTAGTTGGTCAAGCTTAAGGAGGATCCGGACGTGCTGTGGACTATCTACGGAGGGACGACACTTGGAGTCCTAAAGACTTGTTCTTGTTCGGTTCGGGCGCAGCTAGGGAGGGCACGCTACAAAGTGTATGCATCTGAATTATGCTAAATGATTATGTGTAAATAATATGTTTCCTAGCTTTATGGTTTTTCCACATGATTTATGTTTATTCATATGTATCATAACCTAACATGTTGTCCCTACCCATCCACCCAACGTTGCTGCACCAGCTAAGGCGGAGAAGACGACCCAGCCAAACCCGCTAAGCCCAGGTTCCCCCATTTTTAACATTTTTTATAAAAAAAAATGTTGATTTTTTTTCAATTTGTTGATAATAATTAGTTTTTTTAATGGATAAATCTATTTACTTTTAGGGTGAGTATGGATAATGTTGATTGTTTTGGCTGGGAGATTAAAGGGGAAAATAGTTGTTCTTTTTAAGCAACTTTCATCTGGCTTACTTCTCATCACTGGTGAGCTTCATTTCACCCCTTTTCTTATTTTATTTTTATATTTAATTGTTAAATCAGAATCTGGATTTAATTTTGATCGTGTGAAGTCCATATAAGTCTGGTATTTGATTTTCTATGTATTACATTTCTCATCACTAATAGAAGCTTAGTCTAGAATTTAAGGGAAGGAATCTTTGAAGTTATGTTTTATATTGTTTCTGTGATTAAACAGGAAATGATAGTTGTTGAGATTTGCAAGAAACTTTTGAAGAATTGCTAATAACCCGTTGAGTTCTTTGGTGTGTAGGTTGTTTCTATCTATCTCACAGGGCAATAAAAAGAAAAAAACAAGAGAATGAGTCACATTAATAATCCTCTTAAGCTATAATCTTTCATTTTATTTCTCTGAAAACTTAGAACAATGCCAGAATCGAAGAGTTATAAGACCTCACTACATTTAAATTAAGCTTCCCCTCAACCACTTTCAGAATCATCTGTCATCAGAAGGTTCATAGACCGCAATACTCATATAGTTGAGACATCTTACACCGCTTAACCAATGGTTTCCTAGGAGTTGTCCACCCGAATTTAGTTGTCACATTTGTAGCTTAAACTGTACTGTCAATGTGACTATTGATTCCGAATAGGGGGAGTATAGTTTATTTTTTCTACTAGGTTTAAGATTGTTGAAGATTAATTGATATGCTATGTATTGGAGTTCAGGGTGAATAATCTAGCGATCTTATGTGGCGTCAGTTTTTTTGATATGGTCCTTGGGTTTTTCGAAGGCCTTGAGGCGTGTTCTGAATGCTGTAATAGATTATGAGTGTCTATATTATTATAGGATTAGTTGATTATGCGTGTCTATATGATTATAGGATTATGCGGGTCCTGGATATGATAGCTATACCGCTATATCTTTGTGGTCTACCTTTTTTCTCTCTACATAATCTTTCCTTTGGTGAGCCAAAACCTAATTCTAAAGAAAAGAGTGGGTGCCAAAGAGGACATGATGAAACTTATATGATCTTATGATTCTTAACCCTTTCACGTCTGAGAGAAATACTAGCACAATTATGATTCCATGCAAAAGAATGAATCACATCCATTACATTTACTAGTGGGATTTCCACGGCCACTTGAGCTCACCTTACTCCTGCATGGGGTGCCCTGTCTCCTCAGTCCTCGCCTAGCTTTTCAGACACTATTTTGCCCCACCAATGAACCAATCACATCACTTGATTATTTATCCAAATGAATAATTGGTCTTTCAATCTATCTTTAAGAATGAATATCACCAGATCCATTATAAGCCTCCTTCATCACTAAAAGCCTTCTTAATTGTTGTCATTTTGTGGATGACCGATCTTAATTTTTTTTCTTGAAATAATGATGTCTCCGTGGTTTCAAATAGCCCATACATTTCAGGAAGAAACGAGTGACCCTCTGTTATGGAGTGCGTGAATATATATTAAACCCACGATCTTTTATGATGTTTACTCGGAATCAACATTTAGATGATATGCTCAGTCAACTAGATAAAATTTTATATGGCACTTGTACATATGTCGACCTTAGTTGAAGTATTGTATATTTGAAACAGATGTAACATCCTTCCAACATCTTGTATATGACGGGTGTGAGGGGGTCGAAAAAGCGCGAGGCTAATGCGTGACCTATCCCTCGTGGGTGTGACGATTATTTTTATTCAATCAAGTGTAATTGGATTTCCTGTGAGTATACACTCAATTGACTAGTAATATAGGAGTCGCCATTCAGTTTTTAACGACAATGAGAAAAACTGACAAAACCCGGTTATCGTGACATAAAGGGAGTGCAATTATGTTTGACCACGACGGCCGTAGGTTCCCTTGTGATCCCTGGTGTGGGGATCTCTCAATATACACCCGCAAGGTAGAGATTGAGGGTTCGGGGGACTGTAACTACCGAGAGGAGTAATTCGCTCGTCGATAACTCCAGAGGCAGGATATCCTTACTAGCTCAGCATAAATAATTGAAGGGACATGCGTTAACTATTAAACTAATCTGAATTGATTTTAGCAACATGCAGCATATAATACTAATTCGATCGTGATTATCTGATTTAAATAGTATTAAGGGACCTAGCATGATAATCCGATTTCCCAAAAATATTATATTTATTAGGCGTGATAGAACAATCATATTAGGTTAGTTTAACAGTTCATAAAAAGGGCGAGGAAAGCAGTTAAATCATCGAAAAGGGACACATTACGACGGACCCTTGAGAGGTGCGTCACGGTTCTCAGAAAACTAACCACTTTGACTTTGCTATTTCTCCTTTTTATTTAACGAATCTCAATTATGGGACAGGATACGTTCTGTTCGATTTATGGATCGATTGCGACAGAACGCGTGAACAGTTTCGCAGCGAGAGGCTTAGGCTAAGGGGTTTAGAGTCAATACTCAGAATATATTATGTGTAGTTGTGTGTTTCACGTCGAAACTAGGGGCCTATTTATAGGGAAGAGTTCGTGGAAAGATAGAATTGCAGAGTTCTAATCCAAAAAGAATTAGGAAAATAGACGTACCCAAGTATTTTCAGCGCCCAGGCCTGGGCGCCGAAGATTTCGGCGCCCAGAGCCAGGCGTTGAAAATAGGGTCTGGGCAGTTTTTGTTTAGTCAGATTCGGATTTCTAAAATCCGTAGAGTTTGAGATTAATTTGAGTCTTTTAGCGCGTATCAATTTGTGACGGAATGCGTCTGGGCCCGTTACGAACTCTAGGCTCGTTAGGATTTTAATTAATACGTAACTCCTATTTCCGAATCCTATTAGGAATAGGATTCTCGCGGTTTTCTATGTCATTTAGGATTTATGTTGGAATGCAACACCTAATTCTGACAGGTTTCTATCTTTTATGATTTGCCACTTTTAGAAGCTACCTTTTACGGCAGTTACTATTTTTAGCAGGTTTCCATAAATAGCAGGTTTCGGGTGAAATGAAATAGGGAATCGAGATTCGTTTATTTTATAGGAGATGCGTTGTCAAGTGGAGTTTTTATGCTTTCATCATCGAACCTTTCCCTTGCGGAAATGGGGTCAAAAATAGGTATCTACAACGGGTACTAGAGAGAAATAATTGGGGGAGAAGTCAGACACATTAAAGTAGATTATTTTTCTCAAGTAGTTTCTTGTTTTGTAAAAAGTAAACTGTTTAATTAATCTTGTACCTAATGCTTCTTCTCATTCTCATTCTCAAATCTCAATCAATATCTTTCATTTTCCTTTCTTACAGTTTCATGGTTGCAGTACTTGGTATAAATTGTGATTTTATTCGTGAATGTTGACAACTGATCTTCTAAACAGAACTTTAAATGAAGTTACATGGTAGTAGCAGTTCAGTGGATGTGGTTTACACAGTCAATTTGATATTACTGGTTGGATAAATGCTTGTCTTTCATTGTTTGATTAATATGAATGTATTTAACATATAGCAATGATGTGGGATGTAAGTTGAAAAGAAACTGAAGTTAAGATTTCTAATTTTATAGGAGGCAATCAAATGCATGCGACACTCGAAGCGCACAATTTTAACCGCAGATGATGTCGATGCTGCCCTTAAGTTGAGAAATGTAGAGGTAAGCGTTAAACTATATTTCAATTTTCTACTACAATAGAAGGTTATCTTAATGCCACATACTCACAGTAAAGCACTGAATTAAGCTGGTTCCTAGTCTGCTGTTTTTTTGGGTGCTTTTTTTTTTTTACTGAAGTGCTCATGTCCATTTTACTTTTAACTAGATTTTTGCCCGTACGATGCACGGATTCTATTAAATTGTTACGTTTAAATAAAAATCCTATGTATATACCACATTTATATATTAAATTATATTAGTTTTTGATTTTGCATTGAATTTTATTTATGATTTTTTTTATTATGAGAGTGTTTGTTTTTGGATGAAATTGTATATGCGTAATATTAATAATTAATTAATAAAAAATATCTACGTGACACTTAATCATTTCTTTACGTGGCACTCGACTTTTTTAATTCAAAATTAATTTTTTAAATATTATTTTTCATTGGCCGAAACCATTAGATTTTTCTACGTGGCGCTCTAATATTGGATTAATGTTTGATTTTATATTGAATTTTATTTATTTTATTTTAGATTATTGTTTGATTTTGGATGAATTTTATTTTAGATTTATTTTTTAATTATTAGAGTGTTTGAGTTTAGATGGAGTTGTATATATTAGTAATTAATTAATTAATTAAAATATCTGCGTGACATCTGATTAATTATCCACGTGGCAATTGATTAATTTTTAATCATAAGAGTGTTTGATTTTCGCTGGAGTTGTATATATTAATAATTAATTAATTAAAATATCTACATGGAACCTAATTAATTATCTATGTGGCACTTGATTTTTTTAATTCAAAAAGAAATTAGAAATCTTATTTTTCATTGGCCGAAACCATTAGTAATCCTAGGTGGCGCTCTAATCTTTCAGCAAAGATGCCTCCTTTATATATGTATATTAGATTTCTTTTACTTTTTCGCAGGTTTGTGATCAGTAATGCATGCAGCAAACCTTTGCACTATACACAGAAGGGCACTAACTTAGAGAAGAATTTAGGCATTAGGGATGTAACACCCCGACAATTCTCTCTTTTCTAGAATAACTTTTTAATATAAAACGTAGAGAATTATCAAGGCAATATCCCCCGTGTGAAAACGTATCGGCTTATTCTGAATTTTTCAGCGGAAAACATAAAACTAACTTTAAATTTATAAATAGTCAACTACGAAATTAATTCCAAAACCAACCAACGAAAGCAAAGTCGATGTAATTAGTTCAACAAGTTTAAAGTCCAATTAAACAAACCAAAGTTACTTTAGCAAATAAAACTAAACTACAAGCTCTATAATCCCGATCCCACTGATACATCATCTTCAAACCTGTAGATGGGCAACGCTTATTGATCCTTAGAGACTGCTCACCAAAATGGATCATCACAGGATCAATAAGGCATAGCCACGATCAACATACACAAACAAAGCACGTAATCAACAAAGCTGAGTATTATAAACTAAATCAATAATAATCCTAACATGATTCTATTAAACGAACATTCTTAACATGATTCCATTAAACGAAAATTCTTAACATAATACTAATAAAACATAAGTAAGGACGACCGAAACATATTATCTTGAAAACCACGTTTGACTAGACTAGACCTGTGTATCATTAATATTATTTTAATTGAAATAGTCAATGGACTGAGTTGTCTAACCAGAAGTCTTCACTAAGGAAGACGAGGTACGGGCGCGACTCCGTAACCTTAGTGACCTGCGATATCGAGGAACTTTTGAATAAAATAGAACACGATGATCAATCCGATCCCAGAAAAGGCCATGGGCTACCACCATGAACCCCAATTCCTGTTTGTCCGTCACTTCAGACGTGCACAGTCTAAAGCTATTGCTATTCAGTTTCCCTTTACATGATTTACCAATTAATACTTTGTTATGACTCATCAATCACATAAATCACGTAATCAACAAGTATTCACAATATTTTTTTATCTTGGAATTAAGTAAGCGATCACAAAATTATCAATCAAGAACTCATTCTAACTAATTCAACCTTTCCTTTAAAAATGGTTAACCCCTTGATATAGGTATAAAGTTTCAACTTACTAAACAAGGTCCTCGGCCCTCATAAAGTAGTGAAATGCTAAAAGGGAACAACGATCAATGGATCTAAACCAATATATATATAAAATAATATAAAGTTTCCAACTGACATGCTTGCATCAATCATCCATGCTGACATGTTATAATTCACATAATAAACTCTATGTTCCACATGTTCATCCAACGGCATTCCACATGTAAATTTCAACACAACCAAGTTCATAGACATATTCAACATGGTTTCAGTAATAGCACATATTCACAAACACACGTGTATGTACGTTTATATATACTGCGAGACCACTTTAATTCAAAAGTCTCCTACGGAGAATTCTCCACCTAACAACAACCAATATAGACTCATATCAATTCACATTAAATTTTCAGCAACATAAGGTCATTTAAAACTACTCCAAAATATATTCAACATGCTTAAAATCATAAAAATCATAACTTTAATAATCTATAATCATCCTACCATGATTAAAACCATTAAAACCTTAAAATTCATGTTTTAAATAATTAAAATTCTTATTTAAATCAATTAAATTATATAATCTGAAAATTAATAATTTAATTATGCAAAACATATAATCTGAAATTCATAATTAAATCATAAAACTATAAATTTAATTCAAGAAAACATAAATTAAAATGAAGAAAACTTAATTAAACATAAATTAGTTTTAAGCGTTTAGGAATTAACCAACGAGAGAAGGAAGGTTGGTCGGAGATGGTGCAACAGCGCGGTGGTGCGACAACAAGGAAAGAAGCTGGACGGCCGACGGTCAAGCCGGCGCCAGGCTGAGGAGTATGGAGGTGGTTGTGGTGCCTTGCGCAAGAAATAATAAGAGAAAAAGAGTGTTGCGTGTGTGGAGGAGATAGGAGGAGGAGGGTGGCCGACAGCTGGCGGCACGACAACAGGAGGTCGGTGGCAGCAGGCAGGAGGTCGACGCAGTGGTTGGTGGTGGTGGCGACGTGGTGGTTGCTGGGGCAATAAATAGAAACAGCCAAGTAAAGAGATTGAAAAAAAACGAGAGGAAGCAAGAACGAAGCAAGTCAAGGAGAAGGAAGAGGGTACCGACCGGAGGAGGAGCAGGGGAAGCGACACCGGCGGCGGTGGCTGGCGGCAAGATCCACAGGAAGCAAGCTAGGAGGAGATTTGCGTTGAGGTTTCACCTGAAAGGAGGAGAGAAAATAACGTGAGTTGTGAGTTTGAGATGAGAGAGAAATTGCGTGGGTACACTTTTGGGTTTAGGGGTTTATTTGGGCTTGGGTATTTTAATTGGGCTAGAATTAGGATTCTTTTCTAATTTTAATAGTGTTCGAGTCCGAACCCGAATAGAAATACTTTTCTAAAATCGAATTGTTTCTATGTTTCGAATCGTTTTCGAATTATGATTCTAAAAATGTTTGATTTCATAAATCATTAAAATATTTGAAATGCATTTAAATAAAATAAATATACATTCAATATATATATATATATATTTATTACTAAAATTCACAAATTTCATTTAAACATAATTATTTAAACGTTAAAATATAGTAATAACTTTATAAATTTACGGGGGATTAAAACCTACCCCTCTTAAAAGAAGTTTCGTCCCAAAACTTGACACGAAAATTCACACATTTTTCAAAAGTTTTCAACTTATTCTTACTGGAGAAGTAGTTGTGCCACTTATGTGCACTCTTTTTCCAACTTAAAGTTTCTTGTGTTACTCATGAACACCTTTTTCTTATGGGGAGAATCTATTACTTGCATCAACATGTATAAGTTGCTAAAAATGAGCATAAAGTACATAAATTTCCTTAAAAATAGGTAAAAGCGCGAATTTCTATCGCATTCTGCTCCTCTTAAAGAAAACGAGTTACGCCCTCGTAACTCATCTCAGGGAATAACTCTGGGTATTTTCGTTCAACGAATTCCGCCCCCCCATACTATATTTTCACTCAAACATTCCAGCAAGTGGAACTTCTATACTTCTTTCCCATACAATGCCTCAACATGTGACATCTTACTGCTCGCATGGTAACTATTGTTGCACGAAAATTCAATCAAATATAGATGGTGTTCCCAACTGTCCTTTAAAGTCAATAGTACAGGCTACATATTTCCATGGTTTAGTTAGTCCTCTCAGTTTGATCATCGGTTTCAAGGTGGAAAGCAGTACTCATTTTAAATGTCATCCCCAAGATTCACTGGACCTTTTTGCCAAAATTTCAGACTTTTATGGTCGGTAAGGATCTCAAATGTTTTCCCATAAAGGTAATGTCTCCAAATCTTCAAAGCAAAAACAATAACAGCTAGCTCTAGGTTATGGGTAGGCTAATTAGTCTCATAAGGTTTAAACTGACACGACAACAAGTGCAGAGGTCAATTGTTCTTTTAAAATCTGGAAAGCTTCCTCGCATTTCTCACTCCACTAGAATTTTGGCTCCTTTTTCATCAAGATTGGTCATTGGTATTGATATTTTCGAGAAATCTCTCACAAACCTCCTATAATAGCCAGCTAGACCTATGAAACTTTCGGTTATCAGACACATTCTTTGGGGTAGGTCACTCACTCACAGCTTGAATCTTAGAAGGATCTACATAGACTCCTTCTGGTCAACTTTCCCTTTTTACCGACCTCATTACGCCTTTTATTTATGTATAACTTTTGGGCTTAGCTTTTAACTCTTTCACCAATTTCAAATATTTCCTCCCATCTTTTCAAGACAACAAATGATTTCTAACGATCCTGGACCATTCAAATCTTCTTTTAATTTATTCCCTTACGTAACATAGTTTTCAATCAATTTAGTCCTAAAACCCCTTTTTGTCGGTGTCACTCTACACACATGACCTTAAGATTTGTATACTTCATTTACTTAAAACTAGATTCTTCCTAAGCGTTTCCGATATAATCCTCCAGTGTTTGTCATGCTCTTTCTCATTCTTTGAATAGATCATGATACCATCAATGAATACAACGACGAACTTATCTAGGAATTTGTGGAAAATCCTATTCAACAAATCCGTAAATATGGCAAGTGCATTGGTTAACCCAAAAGGCATTACTATAAACTCACAATGACCATAACGAGTCCTAAATAAGGTCTTAGGTATATCCTTATCAGCTATCCTCAATTGGTGATACTCCGAACACAAATCAATCTTCGAGAACACACTCGCCCCATTCAATTGGTCAAATAGGTCACCTATTCTAGGAAAAGGATACTTTTTGTAACGCTCCGACCTCTAATTCAAGTATTAAAGCATAATTAGCAGCGGAATTAAGCTAATTTGGTCGGGACATTACCTGCCGTAACTCCCTTTTGGGAATTACAAGGCAACCATCAATCATAACCTATTAAAACATCATTTCTTTTATGGTTTTTTATAAACATCATTTTATAAGAAATTCAATCAATCATAATATAAGGAATAATTCCATCAAATCATATTATAATAAATTATTCAATCAAAACATAATTCATTTCCCGCAATTGAATAAAACATGTCAAAGCGTTCAGATCATAAATTGAATCATATTGTCATAATTTCATAAACACATTTAGAAGGATATTGCGGGTACTAGCAATAGCCGTTACCTCAATTTCGTTTTGCTAAGCTTGTCCTTGGTTCGTTTTTTCTGAGCTCCGAGTCCGAATTCTTTGAAAAGATTACACTATTGAATTAATATATATAAAATGATAAATATTGTAAAATTAATATTGAAACGATTAATATTTTCCAAATAATATATTTAGTTGATAAATTTATAAATCAAGTAAATATGAAATAATTAAATAAAACTTATAATTAAATCTAAGTTTTACGTGAGTACATATATTTGAAATTTTAAATCTAGAACAATTACTATAAACAACAATATTAGAGTGAATAATCAAAACATTCATTTTAATAAAGAGTGTTGGGCCAAAATAAAATTGGGCTTACTTGGAGTTATAATAAAACCAAGGCTCCAAGATGGGAACTTGGTTCTTGAAATTTTCACGCACAAACGGAACAGAGAGGAAAGCAGGGGAGAGCAGAAACGACGAGGGAGGAAACGGAGGGAGGAGGAAGAGGTGGCGGCCCAGTCCGGGCGGTTGCACGCGCCGATGGTGTGCGTCGGAGGTGGTTGCAGCTGCGGTGGAGGAGACGCAGGCTGGCGCAGAGGGGGAGGGAGACAAGGGAGGTTGGGCGCGGAGGGGAAGAACGACAAAAGGGAGGTTGGGCGCGGGGAAAGGGGTGGCGAAGGGTGGTGCATGGGGGTTCTGAGTTGTTGGGGTTGTGGTGGAGGCGGTCAGTGGTGGTGGCGACTGGCGGCAGTCACGGTGGTGGTGGTGGTTCAAAATTTATTTTAGGAGGTAAATTAGAAATTTAAAATCAAAATTGAAATTGTTAATCTGATTTGGGTTGCATTTGGGGGTGATTGATCAGCTATTTATAGTTGTTATGGAGCTCCATAGATGCAACAACTCAGCTTGATTGTATTGACAAGTGGAAGAGATTGAATCAAGGAAATTGATGAATAAGAGGAGCTATTCTAGCTCTAGATTTTCAGATATTCAAGTAGGTTTGATGAGTAAGGTTTGAATTGCAATATGGTGGTGACAAGTAGATTGAGTTGCCTTTCGGTGGTGACAAGTAGAAAGTGGAGCTTTTGACTCCCATGGCCAAAGTCACGTGAGGAAGAAGAAGAGAAAAGAGAAGCTGACTTTGTTTCATTTAGGTGCTAATAAGGGTAGTTTAGTAACTTTTGGGCTAATTTTCAGAATTTAATTACTAATAACCAAAATTAAAATAACAATGTTAACTAAATTAATTTCTAAAAATAATATTTATAAAGTGCAAATAATTAAATTTAGTTTCCCAATAAGTCGTTAACGAAAACGTTATTTTAAAATATTTTATAAGTTACGAAATATTTAAAACGTAATTATTCTCGAAAATACGAGATTAAATTTTATAATCTGAAAAATAAATCGTGAAATAATATTAAAAGTCATAAATAAAACTTTTGTTAATTAAATATGAAATTACAACTTAAAACGAATTTTAAGAGAATAAAAATAATTAAACTTAATTTATCGAGCTTTGAAATTCCGGGGTATTACATCCTCACCCCCTTAGAAAAAGTTTCGTCCTCGAAACTGGAGCTCAGTTGAACTTGCCATTCTTCGAAATCATACATGTCATACTTAATCGTTCTATTCGTTATGCAAATATGATTGAATAACATTATAACATAATCATTCATATAACATAATAAAGATTCATACGTCTTATCGTTTCTAAACGAATAACTGGGGATATTTCGATCTCATTTGCGCTTCAACTTCCCACGTAGCTTCAGATGTCAAGTGATTGGCCCACAAGACTTTAACCATTGGAATTACTTTTCTTCTAAGTCACTTTTCTCTTCGTTCAAGAATTTCAATTGGTTTTTCCTCATATGTAAGATCGTTACGCAATAACAAGGGTTCGTGCGTAATCACATGACTAGGATGAGGAACATATTTCCTTAACATCGACACGTGGAACACATTATGCACCTTTTCCAAGTCGGTCGGTAAAGCAAGCCGATACGCTACTTCACCTATTCTTTCCAATACCTTGTACGACCCGATGTATCTTGGGCCCAATTTTCCAGATTGACCAAATCTCATTATTCCTTTTGTTGGTGAAATTTTCAAGAACACGTGATCTCCAACTTCAAATTCTAATGGTCTTCTTCTTTGGTCTGCATAACTCTTTTGCCTACTTTGTGCTGCCTTCATTCTCGATTGGATTAAACGAATCTTGTCAGTAGTTTCTTGAATCAATTCGGGTCCTAAAACACGTGCTTCATCAATATCACTCCAACACAACGGTGTTCGAAATTTCCTTCCGTAAAGAGCTTCATACGGTGCCATACCAATGGTGGCCTGATAACTGTTGTTGTACGAAAATTCAATCATAGGTAGAAAATTTTCCCAAGTTCCTTGAAAATCTAAAACACATGCTCTCAACATATCCTCAACAATTTGATTAGTGTGTTCTGTTTGTCCATCAGTCGTTGGGTGAAATGCAGTACTGAAGTTGAGCTTTGTTCCAAGGGCTTTCTGCAATTCTTTCCAATAGGTGGATTGATATCTCGTATCACGATCAGAAATAATCGAACTAGGCACTCCATGCAATCGCACAATAGTATTCACATATAGTTCAGCAAGTTGATCTAAACTCGAATTGTTCTTCATTGCTAAGAAATGTGCTGACTTTGTCAATCGATCAACAATAACCCAAATAGAATTCATTCCCTTGATTGACCTTGGTAAACCTAAGATAAAATCCATCGACACGAAATCCCATTTTCATTCTGGCAAATCCAGAGGTTGCAACAAACCTGCTGGTCTTTGATGCTCGATCTTGATTCTCTGACATGTCAAACATTTAGCCACATAATCTGCTACTTCATGCTTCATATTGCTCCACCAATACATTTGCCTCAAATCTTTATACATCTTGTTTCCTCTAGGGTGAATCGAGTATGATGATGAAGGAAATAATGCCCTTGGTCCAAGTATGCATTCAATGTTAAGTCTAATAAATGCGGTTCAGTATTAATTAACAAGTTAATAATTCAGTGAGATCAAGTGAGCTGAATGCCTAGCTAGAGGCCGCTTCAGTTCAAGTGGAATTAATGATATTAATCCACAGCTTACTCTTGACTGAACCCGTAGGGTCACACAAATAGTACGTAAACGGATCAAGTATTTAATGGCATTAAATACTCCATCTATGGATATTCGGAATCGACGGATCTTGGTTTCAGTGGGAGCTGAGATCGTCACAGGGAAGAAATGAATACTCCGGAAACGATGATATTGCCGGAAACGGAAATATGGATCGTATCGGAAATATAAATGTTATCCAAGTCGTAGATGTTGCCGGAAACGGAAACATGGTACGTATCGGAAAATATTATCGGAAATGGAAATATTGCCGGAATTGGAAATATTGCCGGAAACGGAAATATTGTCAGAATCGGAAATATTATCGGAATCGGAAAATAATTCCGGAAACGGAAATATTAAATATTTGTTCGAAACGGAAATTGATTCCGGAATCGGAAATATTGAATATTGTTCGTATCGGAAATGAATTCCGGAATCGGGAAATTAATCGGAAGCGTATCGTACGAATTAGCATCGGACGAGGCCTGCCAGACGAAGGCCCAGCACGAAGCCGGGCCATCGCCCAGCAAGCCAGCGTGCCACAAACGCACCAGCCAAGGCTGCGCCAGGCCCACCGCAAGGCAGGCCCAGCGCGCGCCAAGGCTACGGCAGCATGTGGGCTTGCGGCAGTGGGCTGCGAGCTCGCGGGCTGCGCGCGCGCGCATGGCGCCCCTCGTGGGCTGCTGTGCGTGCGTGTGTGTTTGTGTGCTACTCGAATCCTAAAGCTACCGGGATTTGTCATATGATTAAATCTAATCCTAAAAGATTTAGTTTATTTAATTAGAGTCCTAGTAGGATTATAATTAAATAAATTAGTATCCTAATAGGATTCCAAATCCTTTTCCATAACTCTATAAATAGGTGCCTAGGGTCACATATTTACATCGATTATTCAAGTATTCAAAGTGAGTTTTTGAGAGCAAAATTCAGTCATACAATTGCCTATAAAGTGCCGAAAATTCTAAGTACCTTAAGGGCGATTCTAGTTGGTCAATCTTAAGGCGGATCCGGACGTGCTGTGGACTATCTACGGAGGGACGACACTTGGAGTCCTAAAGACTTGTTCTTGTTCGGTTGGGGCGCAGCTAGGGAGGGCACGCAACAAAGAGTATGCATCTAAACTATGCTAAATGATTATGTGTAAATAATATGGTTTCCTGGCTTTATGGTTTTTCCGCATGATTTATGAATTGTCATATGTATCATAACCTAACAGTGGTATCAGAGCCTCTTATTATTTTCATAATCCAAAATTGCATGAACATGGTTAAATATTACAAATTTGCAAGAATTAAAAGGGGTGATTAATTTTTGTAATTGTTAATTAATTGCAAATTGCGTTTATTTAATTATACGTACGCAATTTTTCGGCAGTTTCTTCGTTACTCATCCAAATCGAGTGATTTTTTCTG
Source organism: Spinacia oleracea (assembly GCF_020520425.1). Classification (NCBI taxonomy): domain Eukaryota; kingdom Viridiplantae; phylum Streptophyta; class Magnoliopsida; order Caryophyllales; family Amaranthaceae; genus Spinacia; species Spinacia oleracea. The sequence continues at coordinate 73,388,665 of NC_079491.1, read as the reverse complement.
CCGAACCCAGAATTCTCAAATTCGAAGCCTAACTATGACGTTTCGGAGGTTTTAGTTTTTCGAATGCAAAATTTCGTAAATTTAAGATGTTAAATTAAATATTTGCGATTCTTGTTGATAAATCTTGAATTTTTGATTGACCTACTGTATATGTTTAACAAGTTTGAATGCCTAGCCTTGTTAATTATGCAATCTAATTTGTAATTTTGATTAATTTGTTGAAAATTAGAATAATTTAGAATTAATTTGATTTTCATAATTAATTATAATTTAATTAGATACCTATGATTAAAAACCACCATAAAAATTGTAAATTTATGTTAAATTTTAAATTTTTATGACCTAGACTTGAATCCATGTTAATCGAAAATCAATTGAATAATAAATTTTCGATTTTTCGCCCTAAAATTATGAAATTAATATTATTTATTAATTTTTCATTAATTTTAAATATAATTTTTTTTAATTTTATGCGATTCGCTCATATAACTTGCACGCACAAAGCAATGGACGCTACGTGTTACCCTTAAGGGGTGTTGTATAGTGCGGGCATGTGACGACGAGCAAGGGAGCTCGTCGCCCATGCGGCACGAATGCAATGAGCAAGGCCATGGTGCACGAGCACAAGGCAGCAGCCCTGCCTTGTGTCGTGGGCTGTGAGAAATGGACGAATGGGCGAGGGCGAAAGCAAGGCATAGCAGTCGCGTGTGGGCAGCAAGCGAGCTGCGCCACAGCGCGCACTGCCTCGCGCAAGCGTGCGGAGCCTCGCGCGCAGCGAGCGCAAGCTCGCGTGCCACGAGTGCTACGCCCAACGTCGATGCCTTGCGCAGCGAGCGAGCGCTAGCAAGTGCGCGCAGCGAGCAATGGCCCGCATAAAGCGAGCGCTGGCAAGCGCGCGCAGCGAGCGCTGGCTCGCATGAAGCGAGCGCTGGCGAGCGAGCGCAGCGAGCGATGGCTCGCGTGCATCCAGTGCTGGCGCGCGCAGCGAGCACCAGCTCGCGTGATGCCTTGCGAAGGAGAGCAGCAGCAGCGATGCGACGCAGCGCATGGGCTGCGCGCACATGGCCAACGATGGCTGTGTGTGTGTGGCCCATGGGCGTGCGTTGCGTGGGGTTGTTGCGTTGCGATTGGATCGTTTTGAAATTTTCAGTTTACGTAATTTTAATTAATTTTAAAATTAATAATTTAAATTATTTTCTTGGATTTTAATTTTGAATATTGTAATTATAATAAATTTTATTTATTCTAATTATTTTACTAAAATTAAAATCATGAATTAATTTAAATACGACTGAAATTAAATTAAATTTTTTGGATTCAATTATAAATTTATATGAGCTTTAAATTTTAATTAAATTTGTATGTTTCCGGTTAGACTAGAAATACATTTTTATGTTTAAAATTAGTAAAGCATATGAATTTATTGGTTTAAGTGGGAGCCCTTTTAGTCATAAACTCTTGATTAGGTCTACAAATCCTTAAGGTTAAAACAACTTGATTAGAATTAATAAGGACTGAATAATTGGTAGATTATTGGTGCCCTTGATTAATTGCTGCAAATGTTTACGTGATGCATAATGTGTTTTACTAACCAGCTATGTGGGCCATTCATGATAATGAATGGGTGAATTATATATATTGTATATGTACTGTTTTGCAGGTTATGAAGTGACTAGTATGGCCCAAATAGGATAGAAAATATGGTCTGCGTACCATTAATTTGAATGTAATTGGTCTAAAGTACCAAAGTTGTTTTTCAATTCAAATATGGTCTGCGTACCATCAAATAGTTGTAATTAGTTTTAATTATAGCTTATCCTATTTGAAGAAAATGGTGCCTCCCACGGTGATTTTCAAGACGGACTTTGAAGTTAAAGCTTCAAGATGAAGTCGGGCCATACTAGATCACATTTATCTTATGCATGTTTTAAGTTATTTATTGCTTTTAAATATGTCTTAAAATGCATGAGATCAAAAGCTTGATTATGTTGCATGATTAAGGATTTTAGTTCACTTAAAATCTAACCAACATAGTAAGAGCCTTAAGTTCCAAACTTAAAAATTGAGTTAAAAGGTGCCATGCCAAAATATACACTTGCTTGGATATCCTTTACATCAATCTAGTAATAGTTTTCGCTCAGCAAGGTGTTACTTATTGGTCCTAAAGGGGCAAGGTACACAAATAATTGTGAGTACATGTTAGTTTTGGTGAAACTCAACGATATAAGTAAGGAGTCCTTTTATGTCGTGGCAAAATCGATAGGTTTACCTAATAAGTTCTTAGACGTACCTATCAACCAAGAATAGTTTCTAGACTATTAGCAAAAGGCTTTTGCTTACCTAAGATGTTTTAGGATTAAGTCGACAAACTGTGCTTAGTTCTTCAATGATTTTAGGGTCTTGGAATCATTTTATTCACACCTGCCGGAACAATAAAATCGAAAAAAAATGCTAATAACTTGTTTTGAATTGCATGGTTGCTTTAATTTCAAGTTATTATTCATGATAAATGTTTAGACTTTGCATGCTTCAATGTATGTTTTAATTATTGTTTATAATTAAATATCTTGCACTGCAATAAATCCTTTTAGAAAGGTAACAGTAAATTTCCTCGATTGGTAGTGAATCCAAGAACGATTCACGGAAAAGAGAGAAAGTGAGCAATTTAAAATGTACGTTTCTTATATCGACTTTTATGGTTGTTTTCGAATATCAAAATCGAATGGCAAACCAATTGGTGCTTGTGAATTCAAAATACAATGTAGTTTTGAGATCATAAAGCATTGAGTTTAAACGCTCAGCCTTACCAATGGTTAACAACCTAATATCTTTGTCCATTTATTTCTCGAATGAGTCTAGTCCCTAGACATTCGAATAGATCGATACTTAGAGATATTTAGAAGCTTCTGGTAAGATCATCTAGTTGAAACAAAATAAATTAAAATGGTAAAGAACCTTGTTGGTGACATTGGACATGTCTAACAAAGTATAAAAGTCAACACTAAAGAATTCAATTCTTAAGACTATAAGAAAGGGTACAAGAAATAGGAAAACAAAGGAACAAATGAAAGGAATTTACGATTCCGTTTCTACCTATAAGTTTATGTTTAAAGAGAAGTGACCTAGCAATCAAACTTCCTTGGTATCATATACCGCTTGAGGTTCTTACTTCGGTAATAACTCAAACAATGGAAGCTAGGATACACTAATGACCTACAAGTGGGAAATGAAGCATGGCAATGCTACATTAGTTGTAGGGTCATCTAGTTTGTTTTAAGTCCTTTCAAAGGCTGGAACTTAATGGCTATTTTGTTCCATAATCAACATACCTAAATTTCTGTTTCCAAACACAGAAAGACTCACATTCAGAAGAACAAAAACAATGTTTGTTTGTTTATTTGAATGAAATGGTCATTTAAGGGTTGAGTCAATATGCTTGATTAAAACAAACAACTCTTTAAAGAACTTTACTAGGTTCAAATCAACCCCTTGATTTGAGTTCCACTAATCTTTGGCATTGTTGCTTAGACCATATCAATAAGTTAACATTCAAAAGTTCTATTTTGATGGAATTTTGAAAGTTGATTGATTTCTAGATCATTCAAGACAACTAGTCTTACTTGTTGAAAGTAACAAAAGATATGAACTATTGTTAGAACGCCTAGACAATAGAGTTCAAAGCTAAAGAAAGATTTTATGACTTTATTATTTCACATGCATTTGAGTGAATATAGGTTTATTTACTCAAATATGATATAAGTTGAATCTGTTTGGCTAGTTCAAAGATTCAGAAGTATAAAATCCACTTGGCAAGAAATCATAAAGATCTAGGTTAGATCATGTTGATGATTACTTGAGACCAAATATGATCATCAATGATTGTGTGTTGTAATTTCACAATCTAGGTCCATAAGATATGGCATATCTTAGTTGGAATAATCGAAGTAAATTAGTACTTGATTCGATCAATGATGAATCATAAAGACTTTTCCTATAATTTCTAAAACAAAATGCTCAACTACCACCAAACTAAACCAAATTCGTCAAAGCTATTGAAAAGTAATTTCAAAATATCTTTTCATAATATATCTAAAAAGTTCCTAAACTCAGTGGGAGCTTAGTGTTTGTTATTCAACAAACTAAGGCCCCAAGTATAGATATATGTTTCATTGTGATTTATTCAAATGAGACACAAGGGTATTGTTTCTACCACGAATTTTTGAGAACATAATGTTTGTTTGCTCGAAATGATGTCCTTTTGGAGATTCGTTTCCAAAATGACAAGTGGGAGAAAATAGACCTCAAAAGTCTTCAAGGCGAACAACAAACATAAACGGACATTCCGGAGGCTTCTCGAAGTGCTTCAGAAAATCCGAACTTATCCTTTAAAGACTTTAGAAGTGGCTTTAAAGAATAGACATCTCTTAGAAGACTTTACAAGTGCTTCAAGGAGAACAGAATATTCAAAGGACTTTCAAGTGGCTATTGATATTCTATTGTTTGATGTTCTATACCCAAGTAGGCATAGAGTTCAAGTCACTGAAACTATGAGATTCTTCTATTAAATAGTGAAGAATCAGGGAGTTCAGGTCACTGAAGCTATGCGATTCTTCTATTAGATAGTGAAGAAACCTACAACTTGCAGTCAAACTATTATCATGTAGATTAATGAGTTTGTGACTTGTAAGAAAGCTATGACGAAACCCAGATTCCCTAAAATGGTTAGAGGCCATATATAGACTCAAATGTTTTAAATGGTTAGAGGCCATAAAACGTACTCAATGTTTTGATGACAAAATTGAAATTTTGTTGATTTGCAAGAATAGTTTCACACCTATTGGTTGCAAGTTTGTTTTAAGGATAAAAACCATCAAACATGGAATTGTGTTCACACACAAAGCTAGATTAGTTGCTAAAGGTTACAAGAAAATTCATGGAATGGATTGTGTTGAAACCTCATGCATAATCGTGATGCTCAAGTCTATAACTCAAGCAATGATTGCATATTGGTACATATGACAATTGGATGACAAAACGTATTCCTCAATCAAATGTTGGAAGAAAACTATGTACATGGAATGTCATAGGATTTGTGGATCCAAATAAATGCTTGAAAAGGAATGCTAACTTATGAAATCTAAGTACAGATTTAAGCAAGCAATTGGGAATTGGAACTGTATTTTAGTGAAGCTAATAAGCATTTTAGTTTCATAAAATATACATGATTCTTATAGATATATAAGAAGTTTAGTGGGAGTACGTAAAACTTATTTGGTCCTATGTGTATCACACATATCTCTCTATTGTGAAATAACATTCAAATGCTAATGACTTAGGTTTGAAATTATTCATCAATGATGGACCAAGGCGAAACTTAGTACATACTGGGTATTAAGATCTATTTACAAAGATCTTATGATATTGTTTAGTAATGGAATTTACTAAATCAAACACGAAAGACTCCATTGGAGATATTCGATCCATATGAATAAATCTAAGTAATGAATGTTTGAACTATGTATAAGAATTTACTAAGTTAAACATCAAAGAATCTAATGAGATTCTTCACCTATATTATATGTCAAAGAATTTAGTTGGATTCAGTATCTACTGTAACTGAATGAGCTAAAGTTACATGAATAGAATTCAATTGGGAATTATTCTGCAAAAGAATTTATCATGTATATAATATAATATGAGGATCGCCAAAAACGTATCGTATGACTTTAGGCATGACGAACATATACCAATCTCTATTGATCTAAGTGAAGATCAACTAGATTGAGATCAAGAACACTTATGGTACTTGAAAAGGTACATAGGAATAGTTCTTGATTCAAGGAAATAAAGATATGCTAAATATTGATGCTACACGCATAAACACTGGCAAAGGATCAAGCAAAGACCCTTTGGAGTTAACCATTGACAAGGGCGAGCTAAAGAGCATCGTGTTTCGAAATGGCAACATGGATTGGAGACCATGAGTTATTGCCTGGGAAATTAAAATATTAATTTCTATGTTCTAAGATACAGCTGGAAAGTCTTCCACATATCTGTGAACTGCTTGGATAAGCAAATCCAAACAAAGCATCACTAGCAACCTAAACAGTTGAAGTAAAAGTACTTATTGCCTAAGAAGAAATAAAACAGAGTTGTTTATATTAATGAGTTCTTCATTGAACTTGGGTAGATCACATGTCTGCTGACTTGATGGCTCTTCATTGCAAAATGCGTAGAACCACTCTTGTAGCTAGAAAGAATAGATCACAAACTAAACACACTCAAAAGATCTTATCATCCTATCTCGAAGAGACATTCGATGAAAAGGATATTAAGATTGGCAAAGCATGATAACTAAACCTATGCAACAAGTGAGAAGCAACACTTACATTGTAGCACTGGAAATCAAGCATAGCTTTGAAATTCCATGTACTGTTTTAGAAGATGGGTTTGAGGCCCATGGTTGTAAAACAATGGGGTTGAACATTTATCATATATGAAATGTATTTTCATATTCCATTTAATCTTGGTTTAGTATTAAATGATGAGTCCCTTCAATTTGACGATATATTCAAGATAGACTGTCAGGACCAGTCCTGTGACTAAGAAATGTCTATCAAGTGAACTTGAATGTCAAAGGTTGAAAATGGTCCCTAGTCGGAGTTTTCTATAAAATTGGACGCATAGAAAACGTTAGACGACTAGAATGCAAGATGACTAGTAGTTCTGTTTCTTGAACTATGTGGACATGGCAATGTCATAATCATTTGCTTAGATACTTACTTTGGGAAGACTAGTATCGGACAAGACCTATGAAACTTTACTGTAAGAGATGAAAATCTGTCATAAGTAAATTTCATTAAAATTATTAGACACTAAATCCTCAATACTTGAGGGATTTGAGATTACTTGTTTGAGAACTGGTTGCTTTGACGTTGACCAACCGTCGCACCGTAAAAGGAGGCTATAAAGGCAACGCTCAGGTAATCACCTATCAAACGAAGTCTAATCTCAAGATCGCAAGATTGGGATTGTCCTCCCATAAATCGGGATGAGATGCTTAAAAGTTGTACAAGGCCACTCGGAGAGCTAGAAACTGTGAAATGCATGGCCGTGCTCGGATGAATCATAGGCTATGATTATCTGTTTATTTGATCAGTTGAACTCTGAAACCGAGAAACACCTCTGGACATAATAAGGATGACAACTCTTACCTTATGTTCAAGAGCAAGCATCGAGCGACAAAGGAATTAGGAAATGCACACTTGTCCCTAAGGACAAGTGGGAGACTGAAGGAAATAATGCCCTTGGTCCAAGTATGCATTCAATGTTAAGTCTAATAAATGCGGTTCAGTATTAATTAACAAGTTAATAATTCAGTGAGATCAAGTGAGCTGAATGCCTAGCTAGAGGCCGCTTCAGTTCAAGTGGAATTAATGATATTAATCCACAGCTTACTCTTGACTGAACCCGTAGGGTCACACAAATAGTACGTAAACGGATCAAGTATTTAATGGCATTAAATACTCCATCTATGGATATTCGGAATCGACGGATCTTGGTTTCAGTGGGAGCTGAGATCGTCACAGGGAAGAAATGAATACTCCGGAAACGATGATATTGCCGGAAACGGAAATATGGATCGTATCGGAAATATAAATGTTATCCAAGTCGTAGATGTTGCCGGAAACGGAAACATGGTACGTATCGGAAAATATTATCGGAAATGGAAATATTGCCGGAATTGGAAATATTGCCGGAAACGGAAATATTGTCAGAATCGGAAATATTATCGGAATCGGAAAATAATTCCGGAAACGGAAATATTAAATATTTGTTCGAAACGGAAATTGATTTCGGAATCGGAAATATTGAATATTGTTCGTATCGGAAATGAATTCCGGAATCGGGAAATTAATCGGAAGTGTATCGTACGAATTAGCATCGGACGAGGCTTGCCAAACGAAGGCCCAGCACGAAGCCGGGCCATCGCCCAGCAACCCAGCGCGCCAAAAACGCACCAGCCAAGGCTGCGCCAGGCCCACCGCAAGGCAGGCCCAGCGCGCGCCAAGGCTACGGCAGCATGTGGGCTTGCGGCAGTGGGCTGCGAGCTCGCGGGCTGCGCGCGCGCGCATGGCGCCCCTCGTGGGCTGCTGTGCGTGCGTGTGTGTTTGTGTGCTACTCGAATCCTAAAGCTACCGGGATTTGTCATATGATTAAATCTAATCCTAAAAGATTTAGTTTATTTAATTAGAGTCCTAGTAGGATTATAATTAAATAAATTAGTATCCTAATAGGATTCCAAATCCTTTTCCATAACTCTATAAATAGGTGCCTAGGGTCACATATTTACATCGATTATTCAAGTATTCAAAGTGAGTTTTTGAGAGCAAAATTCAGTCATACAATTGCCTATAAAGTGCCGAAAATTCTAAGTACCTCAAGGGCGATTCTAGTTGGTCAATCTTAAGGCGGATCCGGACGTGCTGTGGACTATCTACGGAGGGACGACACTTGGAGTCCTAAAGACTTGTTCTTGTTCGGTTGGGGCGCAGCTAGGGAGGGCACGCAACAAAGAGTATGCATCTAAACTATGCTAAATGATTATGTGTAAATAATATGTTTTCCTGGCTTTATGGTTTTTCCGCATGATTTATGAATTGTCATATGTATCATAACCTAACAGATGAACTATGAGCTTCTTCTAAAATTCTCTTTTTCAACTTCTCATCATTAGGCACACATAATCTTCCCTGAAACCTTAACGTGCCATCTCCTTGAATGACAAAACCAGGTGACTTCCCATTTTCCACTTCACTCCTTATTCTTTCTAATTGCAAGTCCTTACATTGTGCTTCCTTAATCTCATCAATCAAAGTTGGCTTCATTACCAACACATTCAAACAAGAATTTCCTTTCATGATAAACTCAATTTCCCTCTTTTGTAGATCATCTTGGTTGGCTAGAGAAAAAGTTAGGATAGAATTTAGGTGAGACTTCCGACTTAATGCATCTGCAACCACGTTAGCCTTTCCGGGATGGTATTGAATATCAAGGTCATAATCTTTAAGAAGTTCTAACCACCTACGTTGTCTCATGTTGAGTTCTTTCTGGGTGAAAATATACTTAAGACTTTTATGGTCAGTGAAAATTTGACACGACGCTCCATACAAATAATGTCTCCAAATTTTGAGAGCGAAAACAACAGCTGCAAGTTCGAGGTCATGGGTAGGGTAGTTTTGTTCATGAACTTTGAGTTGACGTGAAGCATAAGCTATAACTTTTCCATTTTGCATTAAGACACATCCTAACCCATTCTTAGAAGCATCACTATAAATCACAAATCCCTCAATTCCAGATGGAAGGGTAAGAATAGGGGTAGTGGTGAGACGTTTCTTAAGTTCTTGAAATGCACATTCACAATCATCGTTCCACACAAATTTGGTATTCTTCCTAACTAATCGGGTTATGGGTAAGGCAACCTTAGAAAAGTCTTGAACGAATCTTCGATAATATCCAGCTAAACCCATAAAACTCCGTACTTCAAGTATATTAGTTGGTCTAGGCCATTCCACAATTGCTTTTATTTTCTCGGGATCAACAGATACATCTTTCTTAGAAATGATATGATCTAAAAATGATATTTCCTTAAGCCAGAATTCACATTTCGACAACTTAGCATATAACTGGTTTTCAATCAACATATCTAACACTTTTCTCAGATGCTCATCGTGTTCTTCGTTACTCTCGGAGTACACCAAAATATCATCAATAAAAACAACCACAAACTTATCAAGGTATGGTTTGAAAATACGGTTCATTAAGTCCATAAATACAGCTGGTGCATTGGTTAACCTAAAAGGCATTACAACAAACTCGTAGTGACCATATCTTATTCTAAAGGCTGTTTTTGGAATATCCTCGGGTTTAATTCAAAGTTGATGGTATCAAGACCTCAAATCAATCTTTGAAAATACTTTTGCACCTCTAAGTTGGTCAAACAATCATCAATACGAGGTAAAGGATACTTATTCTTAATAGTAATCTTGTTTAACTCTCTATAGTCTATGCATAACCTCAAAGTTCCATCCTTTTTCTTCACAAATAAGACAGGGGCTCCCCAAGGTGAAACACTAGGTCGAATATATCCTTTTTCAAGTAACTCATCTAATTGTTTCTTTAATTCTTGTAACTCGGCTGGTGCGATTCTATATGGTGCCTTAGAAATAGGGGTGGATCTTGGAATTAATTCAATGCTGAAATCTAATTCTCTTAGTGGGGGCATACTAGGTATTTCTTCTCGAAAAACATGTGGGTATTCACAAACAACAGGTATATCAGCAATGGAAGATGCAGGGGTATTTAGGTCAACAACACTACACAGATAACTAGATAAACCACTCTCAATAATTTTACGTGCTCTCAAAGCATGGACAATTTGAATCGTTGGTTTTCTTACTAACTTATGAAATGAAATTCTATCCCCATCAGGCGTCCTAAGGGTTACGCTTTGCCTCGAATAATTAAGGTTAGCTTCATACTTAGTCAACCAATTCATTCCCAAGATTACATCAAATTCAGAGAGGTCAAAAGCTACTAAGTCTACTAGAAACTCCACTTTCTCTATTACAATGGGACAATCTCTATACATGGTTCTACATTTCACTATTTCTCCACTAGGAAGGGAAACACTCATTGCATGAAAGTCACAACATGGTTTCAAATTTAAACATTTAGCAAACAATGGCGAAATAAAGGAATGTGAAGCTCCGGAATCAAAAAGAACATGGGCAGGTGAATTATGGATAGAAAAGGTACCAGTGATAACATTATCATCTTCATCTGCTTCATCTTGCCTCATCACAAACACTCTTCCAGTGGGCGGTGGTCGTGGTTGATTGCGGTTCGAGCCTCCTGCGTTGTTGTTGTTCCAACCACGGTCGTTGTTAGTTGGAATTGATCCTCTCATGGTTGACGTCACTTGATTTGGGCAATCTCTGACGTAATGATCATGACTTCCACATCGATAACAAGCGTTTGTGCCAACACGACATTCACTCTCAACATGACTCCTTTTTCCACATTTGGCACATCCTTGCGACCGATTGTTCCTTCCTTGAAATCCTTGTCCCCTGTTATTTCCTTGATTACCATCATTTCTCCTTTGATTTCCTTGATATCCTTGGTTAGGCTTCTTTGCTCCTCCTTGACCTTGGTTATCATTCCTTCTTTTATACCCAACATTCTTTGCTTCTCGAAGTAATACCACTCGCTCTACATTGGTTGCAATATCAACCATATCCTGATATGAAGTAAACCTTTGAGTGGACAACCTATCCTGATACTTAAGGTGCAGACCTCGCTCGAAGCGGTTCATCCTGGACTGATCTGTCGACACCAAGTCTGGTGCAAACCTTGATAACTCCATGAACTTATTTGCGTATTCCAAAATGCTCATTGTTCCTTGTTGCAAGTGGAGAAATTCATCTTCTTTTTGTTTCCTTAAGGATGGTGGATAAAACTTGTCTCTCATTAATTTCTGGAGTTGGTTCCAACCAAATCCCGACACATTCTTTCGTTCCTTGTTGACTTTCCACCATAATCCTGCTTGGCCCGTTAAATAAAACACAGCAAAGTCAACTTTCCATTTCTCCGGGCATTGCAGGGTTTCAAACAACTGATCAATGCGACTTATCCAATCCTCGAACTCAACTGGATCAGGCTTGCCATCGTAGGATGGTGGGTTAAGCGATGAAAAGTTCTTGAACATCGTTGCGCTCTCGTTCCCACTTATATCTTTCTTTTTCCGAGAATCATGGACTAACTCGGCCAACATTGCACTCACATTTTCCAACCTTTCCATTCTCTCCTCATGTCCATCAACATGGACATTCTCCTCGTGGATAACATTGTTATCATCATGAACATGGTGCTCATTGTGAGCTCCGTTGGTAACATCGTTGATAGCATCAATGGTCGACATTCTGCATAACATATCTTATAAGATTGAAGAGAAATAATAATATAAAATAAGCCCTTTGATCCCGTTCCTACACTCACACTCATATTCATTTTAACTTAGCACGATTCTAGAACATTCTTTTTAACTCATTCCGATTTTAGAACATTCTTTTTAACTCATTCCTTAAAACTCTTTACTTAAAGCCTAGTGAATTCTATTCGTGCGAAAACTCGTAAGGTTTAGCACTTATGGTCCAGAACCATTGCTCTTGATACCAAACTGTAACGCCCCGACCTCTAATTCAAGTATTAAAGCATAATTAGCAGCGGAATTAACCTAATTTGGTCGGGACATTACCTGCCGTAACTCCCTCTTGGGAATTACAAGGCAACCATCAATCATATGCTATTAAATCCCAAAAGTTAATATAATAATCTTTTATATTACCAAAAAAAAAGTACATAACTTACTAAGAGTCTTTAATTAAACTATTAAAACATTAAGCATAGACTAAGTGAATATTATTCAAGTGAAATTCCTCGCCACTACTCGTTTCCATCGTTCCCCGCAGTACCTAAAACAGAAAACAAAAACGGTGAGCCAAAGAATCAGTAACGAACTATTCTAGCAACGTAAATTCATTTCAATTCATTTTATTTAATAACACAGGGAGAATAGAACAATGTAAAACATTTTATAAAGTCCTTCATTTAATTCATTCATATCTTTAGGGTGCACATGCTAGCCGTGGCAAGTATGACATGGTGGAACGTCTTCCACGATGGACCGCTGTCCATAAACATGGGGCCTTGGCCCGAAAACATGAGATCCTTGGCTCAATGGGCGGATGCCCCAAGGGTACATGCATGACCGAGAATCGTAACCTGTGAACATATACTGCCAATTGGAATAGGTCTTTCACTTTCCTTTATCATGTTTCGTTTAATTTTACATTTTAGCCTTTTTACTTCAGTTGAAGTAACATATTTCCTTTGGATCATATGATCAAACATCCTTTCTTTCATGGTTTCTTATAAACATCATTTTATAAGAAATTCAATCAATCATAATATAAGGAATAATTCCATCAAATCATATAACAAATTATTCAATCAAAACATAATTCATTTCCCGCAATTCAATAAAACATGTTAAAGCGTTCAGATCATAAATTGAATCATATTGTCATAATTTCATAAACACATTTAGAAGGAAATTGCAGGTACTAGCAATAGTCGTTACCTCAATTTCGTTTTGCTAAGCTTGTCCTTGGTTCGTTCTTTCTGAGCTCCGAGTCCGAATTCTTTGAAAAGATTACACTATTGAATTAATATATATAAAATGATAAATATTGTAAAATTAATATTGAAACGATTAATATTTTCCAAATAATATATTTAGTTGATAAATTCATAAATCAAGTAAATATGAAATAATTAAATAAAACTTATAATTAAATTTAAGTTTTACGTGAGTACATATATTTGAAATTTTAAATCTAGAATAATTACTATAAACAACAATATTAGAGTGAATAATCAAAACATTCATTTTAATAAAGAGTGTTGGGACAAAATAAAATTGGGCTTACTTGGAGTTATAATAAAACCAAGGCTCCAAGATGGGAACTTGGTTCTTGAAATTTTCACGCACAAACGGAACAGAGAGGAAAGCAGGGGAGAGCAGAAACGACAAGGGAGGAAACGGAGGGAGGAGGAAGAGGTGGCGGCCCAGTCCGGGCGGTTGCGCACGCCGATGGTGGGCGTCGGAGGTGGCTGCAGCTGCGGTGGAGGAGACGCAGGCTGGCGCAGAGGGGGAGGGAGACAAGGGAGGCTGGGCGCGGAGGGGAAAAGCGACGAAAGGGAGGTTGGGCGCGGGGAAAGGGGTGGCGAAGGGTGGTGGGGGTTCTGAGTTGTTGGGGTTGTGGTGGAGGCGGTCAGTGGGGGTGGCGACTGGCGGCAGTCACGGTGGTGGTGGTGGTTCAAAATTTATTTTAGGAGGTAAATTAGAAATTTAAAATCAAAATTGAAATTGAAATTGTTAATCTGATTTGGGATGCATTTGGGGGTGATTGATCAGCTATTTATAGTTGTTATGGAGCTCCATAGATGCAACAACTCAGCTTGCTTGTATTGACAAGTGGAAGAGATTTAATCAAGGAAATTGATGAATAAGAGGAGCTATTCTAGCTCTAGATTTCCAGATATTCAAGTAGGTTTGATGAGTATGGTTTGAATTGCAATATGGTGGTGACAAGTAGATTGAGTTGCCTTGAGGTGGTAACAAGTAGAAAGTGGAGCTTTTGACTCCCATGGCCAAAGTGACGTAAGGAAGAAGAAGAGAAAAGAGAAGCTGACTTTGTTTCATTTAGGTGCTAATAAGAGTATTTTAGTAACTTTTGGGCTAATTTTCAGAATTTAATTATTAATAACCAAAATTAAAATAACAATGTTAACTAAATTAATTTCTAAAAATGATATTTATAAAGTGCAAATAATTAAATTTAGTTTCCGAATAAGTCGTTAACGAAAACGTTATTTTAAAATATTTTATAAGTTACGAAATATTTAAAACGTAATTATTCTCGAAAATACGAGATTAAATTTTATAATCTGAAAAATAAATCGTGAAATAATATTAAAAGTCATAAATAAAACTTTTGTTAATTAAATATGAAATTACAACTTAAAACGAATTTTAAGAGAATAAAAATAATTAAACTTAATTAATCGAGCTTTGAAATTTGGGGGTATTACACTTTTTCTTGATGGTTACATTATTTAGCTCCCTAAAATCGATGCACAATCCCATACTCCCATCTTTCTTCTTAACAAACAACACCTGAGCTCCCATGGTGATGCACTAGGCCTAACATAACCCTTATTGGAAAACTCTTGCTACTGTGTCTTAATTCGCTCATTTTAGGAGGTGCCATGCTATAAGGTGCTTTAGATATAGGTGTCGTTTCAAGATTTAACTATATAGTGAACTCAAAGGTTCTAGTAGGTGACATACTCGCAATTTCACTCGAAAACACATCAATGAATTCGTTCGCAATGGGAACATCCTCGATCATTCCAACTTCTTTACTCACATCTAGCACATTACAGAAAAATAGCTCACACCCCTTCTTAATCGATTTCTCACTTGCATTGCAAAACTTACCCAAAGGTTCTTGGACTTTTCAAAACGTCTACATGAGGTCAACTTCCCAATAAGGTACCTTAAAATTACTCTCTGAACTTCACAATCTATCCTAGCCTTGTACAAGCTTAGCGAATCCATCCCTAGAATTACGTCTAGGTTTCCCAGATCCAACTCTATCAAATCAGAAGGAAAACGCAATCATTTATGTTCAAAGACAAGTTCTTAAACAGCTTGGTACACCTTATGGTTACACTAGTAGGTATACTAACAGTTTAAATCAATCACCTCAAAATCTACTAAATTTAGACTCTTAACAACAGATGACGAAAAAAAAGAATGAAGTACACCTGAATCAAACAACGTTTTAACTAGCACGGAGTTAATAGAAAAAGTACCATGAACCACGTCTGCAGAATGTTCAACTTCATTCCTATTTATCACGAACAGTTTACCCGGAGCCTTATTATGGTTGTTGTTCTCATCGGCAGACTTATTGTGGTTTCCATGACTGTTTTGCGACCCTACGGGCTTCGAACTCTGATTTCCGGATTGGTTATACCCTGACTTCCCTTGGTTACCACTCCCATTGTTATTTTGTTCCTTTTTCTGCTTAGTGAAGCACTCATACTCCCTATGTCCCATTTTCTGACAATAGTTGCAGGTCACTAATTCCCCCATGCAGTTTCTACCAGGATGGTTGTTACTGCACATCTTACAGTGATGCACTCTCTCATATTGGTTCCTATTGTTGTGCCCCTGATTGTTCCTTCCTTGAAAATTTCTATTTCTATTTCCATTCCCGTTCCTATTCTCATTCATATTCCTCTTGAAATTATTTAGTTTTCCCCAGCATTGAACTCTTTTCTTTTCTCCCCAACCACATTTTTCTTGTCTCTTCTGGACTGCAAATCATAAATATGGGCGGTTCTCCCATACACAATATCTAAAGATGTAAAGGTTTCTCCACCTAATCCCAACTGGATCTCATCGGTCAACCCTTGCTCAAACCTCTGAGCCTTTAGCTCCTTTGTGGCAACAACCTCAGGTGCAAACCTCGACAGCGCTATAAATTTGCTATAGTATTCAGCGATGGTCATACTCCCCATCCCAAGGTTTATGAATTCATGTGCTTTTTGTTTTCTTATAAAAGGAGGATAAAACTTTCCCCTCAATGCAATAACAAATGAGTCCCAATTAAACCCCTCAGCAACACTTAGCCTAGTTCCATTCTCCAACCACCACAGATCGGCCTCATCTATCAGGTAAAGGACAACTTGACCTATTTTCATATTTTCTGGACAATTTACGCCCCAAATAGTTTTTCGAACTCCCCAATCCAATTTTATAGGAAGGTCGGATCTGCTTGCCCCTTGAAGTATGGGGGCTTAACTTTCGCAAGCCTTTCAAACATGTCCCCTGCAGAGTCGGGCGCTCAGTTCTTTCTTGGGTTAGTTTTTCCGCCAAGAGGCGAATAGCAGCAGCTAGGTCATTATTGTTGGTCATCCTAGAGCGCGACCTGAAATTAATATATTCTACTTTAGGTTCGAAACATAACTCATATGTATTCTATAAAGGAAAATATTTGATCATAGAGATCACATCAACAAACACTTATTCAAGAAAGTACAATAACATTAGAGTAATCATCGTCACTCATCCATAAAAAATATCCACATTCCGCACATAAGGCATAATATTTTGAATCATATTGGTCATAAGGGTCTAGATTGCCCCTCATTTCCTTTAAGCACTCAAATCACTTACTATTTTTGTGGCAATTAAATTGATCCCTTTACGGGCGCGACTCCGTAACCTCAGTGACCTGCGATATCGAGGAACTTTTGAGTAAAATAGAACACGATGATCAATCTGGTCCCAGAAAAGGCCATGGGCTACCACCATGAACCCCAACTCCTGTTTGTCCGTTACTTCAGACGTGCACAGTCTAAAGCTATTACTATTCAGTTTCACTTTACATGATGTACCAATTAATACTTTGTTATGGCTCATGAATCACATAAATCACGTAATCAACAAGTATTCACAATTGTTTTTATCTTGGAATTAAGTAAGCGATCACAAAATTATCAATCAAGAACTCATTCCAATTAATTCAATCTTTCCTTTAACAATGGTTAGCCCCTTGATATAGGTATAAAGTTTCAACTTACTAAACAAGGTCCTCGACCCTCATAAAGAAGTGAAATGCTAAAAGGGAACAACGATCAATGGATCTAAACCAATATATATAAAATAATATAAAGTTCCCAACTGACATGCTTGCATCAATCATCCATACTAACATGTTATAATTCTCATAATAAACTCTATGTTCCACATGTTCATCCAACGGCATTCCACATGTAAATTTCAACACAACCAAGTTCATAGACATATTCAACATGGTTTCAGTAATAGCACACATTCACAAACACACATGTATGTACGTTTATATATACTACGAGACCACTTTAATAATTCAAAAGTCGCCTACGCAGAATTCTCCACCTAACAACAACCAATATAGACTCGTATCAATTCACATTGAATTTTCAGCAACATAAGGCATTTAAAACTACTCCAAAATACATTTAACATGCTTAAAACCATAAAAATCATAACTTTAATAATCTATAATCATCCTACCATGATTTAAAATCATTTAAACCTTTAAATTCATGCTTTAAATAATTAAAATTCTTATTTCAATCAAATTATATAATCTGAAAATTAATAATTTAATTATGCAAAACATATAATCTGAAATTCATAATTAAATCATGAAACTATAAATTTTATTCAAGAAAACATAAATGAAATTAATAAAAATAATTAAAACATAAATTAGTTTTAAGGGTTTAGGAATTAACCAAAGAGAGAAGGAAGGTTGGTCGTAGGTGGTGCAACAACGCTGTGGTGCGACAACAAGGGGAGAAGCTGGACGGAAGATGGTCAGGCCGGTGCTAGGAGGAGGAGTATGGCGGTGGTTGTGGTGCCTTGTGCAAGAAATAAGAAGAGAAGAAGAGTGCTGCGTGTGTGGAGGAGATAGGAGGAGGAGGGTGGCCGATGGCTGGCGGCACGACAACAGAAGGTCGGTGGCAGCAGGCAGGAGGTCGACGCAGTGGCTGGTGGTGGTGGAGACGTTGTGGTTGATGGGGAAATAAATAGAAACAAACAAGTAAAGAGATTGAAAAAAAAACGAGAGGAAGAAAGAACGAAGCAAACAGGGAGAAGGAAGAGGTTACCGACCGGAGGAGGAGCAGGGGAAGCGACACCGACGGCGGTGGCTGGCGGCAGGATCCACAGGAAGCAAGGAGGAGATTTGCGTTGTGGCTTCACGTGAAAGGAGGAGAGAAAATAACGTGAGTTGTGAGTTTGAGATGAGAGAGAAATTGTGTGGGTAAACGTTTGGGTTTAGGGGTTTATTTGGGCTTGGGTATTTTAATTGGGCTAGAATTAGGATTCTTTTCTAATTTTAATAGTGTTCAAGTCCGAACCCGAATAGAAATACTTTTCTAAAACTTTCGAATCGTTTTCGAATTATGATTCTAAAAATGTTTGATTTCATAAATCATTAAAATATTTGAAATGCATTTAAATAAAATAAATATACATTCAAAATATATATATATATATATATATATATATATATATATATATATATATATATATATATATATATATATATATATATATACAATATATATATATATATATATACAATATATATATATATATATATATATATATATATATATATATATATTACTAAAATTCATAAATTTCATTTAATATAATTATTTAAACGTTAGAATATATTAATAACTTTATAAATTTACGGGGATTACAGGGGAACACTTTCATATTCAGTGGACAGATACAACAAGGTTATCCACACACATTTCACTAGCAAACTGTAATCTTCACTTGCAGAAACTTCTGCTGCTTAGTTACACATTTGTGAAATCTGGCCAGTACAAAGGAATACTTAAATGCTTCATGAAGCTGACAATACAAACTCTTGTGGGGAATAATATTTCCAATCTGACTGGATATGATCTTGTCTGTGTAATGATAAAATAATTATGGAACTTCATCTAACTGTTGCACTTATTTCTTTCGTTTAATGATACTTCTGCATCATGGGTTCTCTTGTTTTCCAGTGCTTAAATAGGCTACTCTTATTTGCGTCGTACTTAATGACATTTGTCATTTGCGCCGCTGCCAGTTGGTGCGACGCAAATGCACTTAAATGTGCGACGCAAATTAGTGATTTTCTATTAGTGAAATTAGATTTGAGCTGAATAATAGATCTGATTGGTTCAACTTCATGGTCAGGTACTCAAGCTGTCTTTGTATGGTCTAAATTGCGCTGACCTGAAGTCCTGAACTTGATTAAATAACAAGAAAATAAGAATCCGAAACTGACTGGTTGTTTAATTGGTGATCTCCAATAAGTTGTTGAAAAATGATGAAGTTGCATATCTAACATGTTTTCCTTTGTGCATTGGTTTTACTTTTGTTCTATAAAAAAAGTGTACTATTATTGATATTGAAAGCTCGCCTATGCAGGTGAATTAATCTGGTGTACCCCCATGTATATGTACCCCCATGAATTAAGCAGGTGAATTAGTTTGATCCTTCTTGTCCTGCGTAGCTGATAAATTTCTCAGCAATTCTATGAAGATAGCCTGCTAAAATAGAATGTAAAGGTATATGTTCTATACTTCTATTAGTTTACCAAATTAGCACATTGGAAACTAGTCAATAGATTTAGCGATTGTTTGAACTTCTAATTAAGGATTTTGATTTCAGATGGGTGTTGTTGCATCATGGATCAGGAGAGTGCTTGTTGAACACTGTCGAAGCTTGTGTTGTTGACGCTTATCCTGATGTTGTAAGCTTGTGTTCAATCACTCCAAATATAGGATAAGAACTTAGAAAAATTCATAGATTATGCTGTCAAATAGTATAGGATAAGAATTTTGATTTAAAGAGTATTGATTAGCAATAAGATGATATGAATAAATTTGTATTATTTGTGGTAGTACAAACACTATTTCTTGATTCAATGAATTGAGAGTTTGGCGTATCAAAACAGAGAAGCATAGTGGCAAAGTTGATTTGATCAACTATCACTCGACTCCAAGCCTATTTTCGACTGCTACAATTAGGGAAATGGTCGAAGGGTAAGATATTATGTTCATTTCTATTTTTACTGGTATAAGCTGTTGGAAATTCTCATTGGGAAACACAAAGGAAAAAAGGTGAGTGAAAATAAAAGAGTCCCACATGGAAAAAACTCTTCATATTCTCCTTGTTTATTAATTGGGGAATGAGTGTAACTCTTGTTTAAGAAAGCGTGAGAGTGGTATGGGTCGGGCTTGGGCCTTGGGCCTTGAGAATGCGGTTCGCGGGCGTGGGGTGGGTTTTGTGGGTCAACCCTATTCTTTTTGGTAACTGGACCATTTTGGTTAAGTCATTGTTACGGGAATCTGTATTGATTACGTAACCGTTGGATTAATTACGTCCGTTACTACATTCAATGTTTCTGACCATTTTTGGCTGTTGCAATATTCATTCCCTCAGCCGTTTTTGTCTGTTGAGTTGCTCTCCTTCTGATTACTTAAATCAGAGTTTCATCATTCACACAAATACAAAAACACATTCTTTCTCTCACACAAAATTACTCTCGGTTTTGGGCATATGTTCTGACTCCATCCGGCTTTGTGAGTGCACACAACGTCGGAGTTGCGCTAATCCTAGAGGGCGACCGCATTCTGTTCTACTGCACCGGGAGGAAGATAGGGGGTTTTGGCCTATTGTAAAACTGAATTGAGGCAGTGATCTTGGTGTCCGGTAACTGACAATTTTTCGAAAATAAGGTATGTTGTGTGTACCAATTTTGTCCCACTTCTTTGTAAGAGTATCACATTATTAATCTATGTTCGGGAATTCAGGATAGACTTCCATTCTTTTGGTTTCTTCTTGTTAATTTTACATTTGAAAACTCAACCCTAATCTTCTAGGGAGCTTAACTCAACACCTATGCCCATCCCATCCGATCTTCAATGTTTTTGGTCTACTAAATTGTCATTTTGTTTTGCTGAATTTGATTGATATTTGCATTTGTTGAACTAACCTGGGAAATTTATTACTACTAATAAATATCTGTCTGATTCTTACGTTGTTTATGTTTTGAATGTCTGTAGAAATGATACCGCACTTGTGTATTCTTTAACTGAAGCTCCTGTCATTGCAAAAAATATTCATGTGTACTGTATATGTGCACTTTACTTAATCTCAAAGTTGTCTAAGAAAAGCCTCGTATATTCTTGGTTGTTATACAACATTTAAGACGTGTTTCTTGCTTTCTTGCCGTTTCTTGCTTACTGACTGCTGCTGTTGTGTGTTGTGTTTTTCTATTTCTGCCTCCTACTGTAGACCAAGGGAACACGTGGCAGGCCGGTTAGGTGGGTTCATTACAAAGGGCATGTGTAACTGGGTATCTTATTTCATGTAACAAGAAATCTCAATAGTAGCGAACCTCTCTCAAAAAGAGATTGGAAAGTATATCAAGATCCTGAGTGAATATCTACAACTCAGTCAACCAATTAATAGAAATTCTATAGCTGTACTTATGCCTAGATTTTACAACCTTCTCCAGCTTAATAAATCCGCTCAGGTAGTTGAAAACTCCTGTTGATATTGGCTAATACACATGGGTAGTTGATATAATATGTATACTTTGGAAAACTGGTAACTATGAATAAGTTATTCTTATTGTTTGGGCTCCCAATTGACTATCACTTGGGCCACTAAGTCCAAAGCCCAAGGGCTCAATATAGCAACATCAAACCCACAAGCACTACAGTCCAAAGGCTATTCAGCCGCCAATCAAGGCCCAAGGCCCACTTACAATAAATAACCTAAGGGCATTTATTGTGCAAACACTATAAATAAGCCGTCATGGCTCACTTACCAAGGTACGTCCATTTCACGCCTTAAGACTACTCTTCTAGAGAACTTCTCTCTCTAGAATCCGAGCATTGTTTTTACTTAGGCATCGGAGGGGCTTTCCTCGGAAACACCCCCGAGGCTAGTAACTTGTTTATTGTGCAGATTGATTTGGACACAACACATTCGAGCTAACAAGATCTTCAACACACACAAAAGGGCCTTCATACGAAGCCCATTGTTTCATCCACTTCAATACCGGAACAATTTGGCGCCGTCTGTGGGGAAGAACACTTGAAAGCTCCAAAAAACACTTCACTTTCTACGTAAAAAAAAGGAAATGCCCAACAATGACAACCAAGTGGGAGATGTCCTTGTCCAAACGGATTCGGGATCCGATGGAGGTGAACAGCTACACTCAGTGGCGAGATCGCAGCCAACAAGGGCCACCGCCACGACTAGCAGACCACTCCCCTCTCGAGAAGAGCTCGCTGCGGCCATGACCATCATGCAAAACTTCCTCTTCAACGAGAAAGAACAAGCCCAGGCAGCAGCACGGCGAGAGGCGAGGAGAGTCAGGCGACAGGTATTACTGAACATGCCCTCAACTGACGAGGACAATGTGAGACCCGAGCAAGATATCTCCACAATGTCAGGAACGCACCTGATGACAAGGTGGAGAGAAAGCACGTGGGACACGCAGCAGAGAGCTGCACAGCAGCCAGAATGGTTTGAAACACCGTCTCCAACACCGCAAGCTCTTCAAAGCGTAGCAAGTGATCCCACTCGGATCCGAAGCTCGGTCCACAGCAGGTTGCGACCTTCGGTTCATGACAGGCTGGGCAGTCCCTGTCGGTCCAGCAGGCGACCCGAAGGCAGTGGCCAATCGAGAAGAAGAAGGAGAAGTGACCGAACTCCTAGCCCCCTACACGCCCCCGAGCAATCCCTTAGAGGAAACTCGAGGAGCGAAGGTATCAGGGCGAGGCTAGGAAAGAGAATCATGACTCCAGCATCTTCCCCATTCTCGGATGACATTGTCATGGAAACAATCCCCAAAGTGAGACTGCCAGCACACCTGACACACAACGGGACTACGGATCCGAGGGATCATGTCATCTCTTATGAACAACAGATGTTTCTGAGTCCCTACTCCGAGGCCTGTTGGTGCAAATACTTCCCGACCACGCTGACAGGAGTTGCAGGAGAATGGTTCAGATCGCTGCCGAAGGGGTCGATCAAAAGTTGGAAGAAGCTGAAGAAAAGGTTTTGCGTGCAGTTCGTGAGCAACAATCGCCCATCACGAACCACAACCGAACTAACTTCTATACAGCAGGAAAGGGATGAAAGCCTGCGAGACTTCATGGCCAGATTCATGAAGGAATCCACCAACATCCCGAACCTACAGCTAGACGTGGAAATCTTCGCTTTGAAGCATGCGGTACGGGAGGGAAAGTTCCGAGACAAACTGACAATGAAAAACCCCTCCAAGATAGCGGACGTGCTCCAAATGGCAGATGCGTTCATCAGAACAGAAGAGTTCAACAAGGCCGCAACAAGGCTAAGAGGATCCTCGGATCCGAAAGATTACAAAACAAATCAGAGTAAGCCCGAGGGCAACTCGAGAAAGGGGAAAGAGAAGGTGGGTGCGAGAGATGCAAGCCCAAAGAAGGACGGGAAAAAGGGTGAATTACAACCCAAATACACCAACTACACTCCACTCGCCATACCCCGAAGAGAAATTTTCAATCTCCACAAAGATGATGAAAAGTGGAAGTTGCCAGACAAGCTCATATCCAACCCTCTCCGTAGGAACAAGAACAAGTGGTGCGAGTTCCACGATGACTTCGGCCATACCACTGAGGAATGCAACTCGCTGAAGGACAACATCGAGGACCTCATCCGCCGGGGCTACCTAAAGCAATACTTGCTCGACCGTAGAACGGAGAGGGAAGAAAAAGAGAAAGCAACATCTGGAAAGCAACAAGAGCAAGCCCAGAGAAGAGTCCATGAGACCGAGGGGCAAAAGAAGAAACCAATTCTTGTGGTGTTCGGAGGACAAAGGTCCAGCCACGCCAGCAAGAAACATTTAAGAGCTCTCTCCCACCGAGTCAACTTCAGCAACGTTGGGGAGAACCAGCCTACCCCCCCGAACATGACCTTCACTGCTGATGACTGCCTCGGGACCCAGTACAAACACGACGCCCCGTTGGTGATCGAAATGGATCTCAACAACCACAATGTCCACAGAGTACTAGTCGATGGAGGGAGTGCCGTCAATATCATCTTCAGGAACTGTTTTGAGCAGCTCATCCTCGAAGAGGGAGAAGAGTCACTGACCAAGGACAGCTACCCATTGATCGGATTCAACGGATCCGCAGCTATTCCCCGAGGAAAAATCACCCTACCCGTCACAATCGGTCAAGGCCTGGCAGCGAGAAACGTCCGAGAGGAATTCTTAGTGATGGATTGCGACTCAGTGTATAACGTCATCATGGGACGAACCATGATCCACAAAATATAAGTAGTTCCGTCCACATACCATCAGATGATGATGTATGTCTCGGATGCTGGCTTCGCTGAGCGGATAAAGGGCGACCAAGAGGTGGCAAGGTCAACTTGTCACACGGCCATCCGAAAGCCGAGGCTAGGAGATAGTCCCGAGGACGAAGATGAGAAGAGTCCTCCCCCAGGTGGAGAAAAGGATTCCAAGAGGAGAAAGGCGGGGCCGAGCAGCCTGGTAAAGCCCGCAGAAGTTGACGCTCGACCAGAAACCCTTTCCCCCGAATCAGACCAAGAGATGAAAGACATTCCCCTAAAGGATGAGTCGGACAGAGGTGTCCGAATAGGCAAAGGCCTAAGTTCGGGACTTCGAATAGAGTTGATCCAGTTGCTGAGGGATCACAAAGACATCTTCGCCTGGTCGACGGCCGACATGCCAGGGATAGATCCGAAGACGATCTGTCATAAGCTGAATGTCAGCCCCGAGGCTCGGCCAATCAAACAGAAGAAAAGGAACTACTCTTCGGAGAAAAACAAAGCCATCGCCGAAGAGGTGAAGAAGCCACAAGAGGCAGGCTTCATCGAGCCATGCATGTACGCCAAGTGGTTGGCCAACGTGGTCATGGTCAAAAAAGCCAATAACTCATGGCGCATGTGCGTCGATTTCACAGATCTGAACCGAGCCTGCCCAAAAGATTGCTATCCCCTCCCAAGGATAGATCAGCTGGTAGACTCTACCAGTGGCCATGCATTGCTGAGCTTCATGGACGCCTTTTCAGGGTACCATCAAGTATTCATGCACCCCGACGACAGAGCGAAGACCGCCTTCATCACGAGCGCGGGAGTGTTCAACTACAGAATGATGCCCTTCGGATTGAAAAATACCGGAGCCACCTACCAAAGACTAGTTGATCACGTCTTCGCCGATCAAAAGGGAAGGAACGTCGAGGTTTATGTGGACGATTCCATAGTAAAGAGCGTGAAGGAAGAGGATCACATCAAAGACCTGGCCGAAACCTTCGCTAACCTGAGGAAATACAACATGAAACTGAACCCGAAGAAGTGTGTCTTCGGGGTAAAGTCAGGGAAGTTCCTCGTGTTCATGGGGAGCGAAAGGGGAATAGACGCGAACCCGGATAAGGTCCAGGCTGCGCTAGATCTGCCCGAACCGAAGACAAAAAGAGACGTGCAAAGGCTAACGGGCAGGTTAGCCGCACTGTCAAGATTTATATCGAAAGCTTCGGATAAAGGGGCACCCTTCTTCAAAGCTCTCAAACCCAAGACCCTCCCAGGAGGAGAAGCAGAACCCATCAAAAAGAAAGGCGTCCCGAGGAAAGTGGACCCCGAGCTGACATGGGAACAAGAGCAAAAGGATGCATTCCAGCAGCTCAGGGCCCACCTATCTCAACTGCCGACGCTAGCCAGGCCCAAAGAAGGGGAAGCTCTATACTTATACGTCGCAGTCAGCCCCGGGACCGTAAGCGCAGTGCTCCTCCGAGAAGAAGAAAAGAAGCAACAACCAATCTACTTTACCAGCCGAACCCTGACGGATGCCGAAACTCGGTATCCACTCATAGAGAAAGTAGCGTACGCAGTGGTGGTAACAGCTCGAAAATTAAGGCCCTATTTTGACTCCCATCAAATAGTGGTGCTAACTGACCAGCCACTGGAGAAAGTACTAGACAAGATAGAAAGGTCGGGAAGATTGGCTGCTTGGGCCTTTGAGTTGTCTGAGTTCGGAATCAAGTACCAGCCGAGGACGGCCATCAAAGCACAGGCACTCGCAGACTTCTTGGCTGAATACTCACATCAAGAGGTGCTAGATGACACCAAGAGAACATGGGAGGTCTACACTGACGGATCTTCCACAGTGAACGGCTCGGGAGCCGGAGTAGTACTGATACCCCCAGTGGGAAAAAGCATAGAGTACGCCCTAAAGTTCGGTTTCAAAGCAACCAACAATGAGGCCGAATACGAGGCAGCAATCGCAGGGATAGAGTTGTGCTTATCTCTCGAAGCCGAACATGTTTCTCTCAAGACTGATTCTCAGCTCGTAGCCAACCAGATCCGAGGGGAGTACGAGGCCAAATGGCCAAGCATGACAGCTTACCTAGCAAAAATCAAATCCTTAACGTCAAAGTTGAGATCCTTCGAAGTCATACTCATTCCCCGAGGTAAAAACGCAGAAGCAGATGCGCTGTCCAAACTTGCAAGCTCAACGCTCTCTGACTTAAACAGGTCAGTCCATGTGGAAGTACACCAAGAAAGGAGCATCGACATGCCACCCCCTACAGTTTGCAATGTACTTCCCGAGCCAAGTTGGATGGACACAGTCATTGCATACAAAGAGAGGGGAGAACTTCCCGAAGACAAGCTGCAGGCAAGAAAGCTGAAAAGGTTCAACCAGTGGTTCATCATTGACGCTAACGGAGAGCTCATGAGAAAGTCATTCTCAGCCCCACTGCTGAAATGTGTAGGCCCAACCGATGCCGATTATATCTTAAGGAAAATCCACCTCGGCATATGTGGAAATCATATTGGAGGCAGGGCACTGGCACACAAGGCACTAAGGGCCGGATTTTGGTGGCCCACCATGGTTTCCGAAGCAAAGGCGCTGACAAGAAAATGCGAGAAGTGCCAAAAGTTCGCACCTGCAATCCACCAGCCAGCTCAAACCCTGCAAGCAACATTGTACCCCTTACCATTCGCGCAATGGGGCCTGGATATCATCGGTCCATTTCCCTCGGCTGTGAACCAGAAAAAGTGGCTGATTGTGGGGGTTGACTACTTAAGGAAGTGGATTGAGGCCGAGGCAGTCTCCTCCATCACGGAGCAGCAGGTCCGCAAGTTCATTTGGCAAAATATCATCACAAGGTTCGGAATACCGAGGCTACTGGTCTTCGACCATGGGAAGCAATTTGACAACACACCACTGCAAAGATGGTGCAAACAGTTCGGTATCCACCTCGCCTACTCAGCAGTGTGCCATCCTCAGAGCAACGGCCAAGCCGAAGCCGCAAACAAGCTCATCCTTAATGCACTCAAGAAGAGAGTCGAGGACGAAAAAACAAATGGCTAGAAAAGCTCCCAGGAACACTCTGGTCCCTTCGGACCACCGAAAAGGAAGCCACAGGACAAACGCCCTTCCACCTGGTTTACGGTTCCGAGGCTGTCATCCCTGTAGAGATCGGAACAGAAAGCTTAAGGGTCCAAGCATACAACAGGTATGATGGAGTCCATGGTCAAAGCAACGACCAACTTCTGTCCGAATCCTTGGACCTACTAGATGAAGCTCGGGACGAGGCCAGAACCCTGAACGCAGCTTATCAGCAAAGAGTCAGCAAGCACTACAACCGGAGAGTCAATGCCCGACCTCTAAAGGTCGGTGACCTAGTGCTCAGAAACGCTGCAGCAGTTCAGAAAGGGAAGATCCACGGGAAACTCTCGGCAACATGGGAAGGACCATACATCATCCACTCTGAAAAGAGGACTGGCACCTTTATGCTTAAACAGTTAGATGGAACGATCTTGAAGAACCATTGGAATGCTGATGTTCTCAAGAAATATTTTGTATGATCTAATTTCCCACCTTTTGTAATCCAAGTAAGTCGTTTAATGAGAAGAGGAAAGCCACTGGCACCATATGTTTCATTAAACATATCCTTATGTATTTTTATTTCATCACTATGTCTTATGCATATATCTTCGGATCTGATCAATCGAAGATAAAATCAACTCGAAGTAGCTACCCCTTGGGGATCAAAAACCCAAGGGATAGCTAACTCAAAACAACCCGCAGGGTATCGTCCAGAATCCTCGGATTCGCGGCACCTAGGGATATTTCGTTCGCAACAAAGTTTCTCAAACACAGTTATAGAGAGTTCGGCCCAGATCCACGGATCCCCGAAGCTCATAGCTAAGAGAAACTTGCGACTTCTTGCCCAGGTTTCCGAACCACAAGAATTCAGAAGAACGGAAGTAGACATCGAAAGAGCTCAAAAGTAGACTCAACAGATCCACGGATCTGATTAGCTCAAAAGCAGACTCTAGACATGTCTACAAACGACAAATATCTCAACAGTAGACTCAACAGATCCACGGATCTGGTGAGCTCAAAAGCAGACTCTAGACGTGTCTACAAACGACAAAGAGCTCAGAAGTAGACTCAATAGATCCACGGATCTGGCGAGCTCAAAAGCAGACTCTAAACATGCGAAGATCAAAAGTAGACTCAGATTCACGAATCTGATAAGCTCAAAAGTAGACTAAGCATACCCAACATTGGGAAATGGCTCGGAAGTAAACCAAGTCCTTCAACAAATCTACGGATTTGAAAGAATAAGAGAGACCCGCGGATGAAAACAGAATCCAAAGATCCCAAAACAAAAGTTAAATACCTCGAAAATGCAAGAAGAGATGAAACGAAACAGCGAAGTCATTTTATTTCAACATTTGGGGAACAAATACGATTACACCAACTAAAGCTCGGATCAAAACCGAGGAATCCTCAAAAAATTGAAAGCAAAATGACTTAAAAAGCTAAATCGGCAGCCATCAACAGACAAAACGTCGGCCTACCGAAGTACTAGGAAAGCAAAAAGAAGTTATTGAAGTACAACGCAGTGCCGAGGAAAAAGGGGGAAAATCAAGCGCAAGTTCGGGGGTCCTCAACTGGAACCAACCGACTCTGAGGAAGACGACTGCCCAAGTCCCTAGGGGACGTCACCATCACGTCCCTGAGGAGCAGCTTGCGAAGAAGTGCCAACAGTGGTGTCCCCTTCCGAGGCGACCTTCCGAGCCTGCTGTTCTTTAGCAGCTTCTTCGCGCTCCCTGGCCGCGTCATCCCTATCAGCCTGGCACTCCTCCTGGTTGTCCTCAGCCTCGAGCCATTTAGGCACATGCTCGGCCCACTTAAAGTCAGGCATGTTTTTGGCGAACATCCTGCGGGCGCCGAGGATACCCTCCCAGTACATATCCTGGCACTGCTCCCTAGTATACATCTGAGCCTTCTGCTGCTCGAGGTCACGAACCTGTTCCTTTAGACGCTTAAGGTCATCCTCAAGAACAGGAATCCGGTCAACCTCGGCCTGAAGCCTCATATTGCTCTCCCGAAGGTTGATAATCGTGGTGTCTTTACCTTGGAGCTTGGCCTCCAGGTCAACCTTCTCAACATCATGCCTCTTCTTCTCCGCCTCGTACTTTTCGGCATCTTCTCCCGCGTGGAAAGCAAGAATGTCGGCCTCCTTCCCAATCCGAACCAAGGCATCCCCCCCTTCCTTGGTAAACTCGGCAACCTCCTCCCTTGCCTTCGCAAGTTCGGAAACGACCAAGCTGAAATTTCTATCAATGTTGGGGATGTCCCGAGCATAGATTGCCTCAAACTTTTGGAGCCTCCTCTCATCATGAGACTGGCATGCAACAGACAGAGAGCTCCAATAGGCAACCTAAATAAAAAAAATGGGAAGCGAGCTTAGCTGACGAAAGAAGAAAGAAAAGCTATGACCAAAACGAAACATGTACACATTACCTCGTTCAGATGGTACTGAGCCATCTTGGTAGGGTGGTTCACCACCTCCCCAGGAACGCGGAACTGAGGGATCCCGCGAAGTAAATTCTCATGGGAAGCTTCGGGACCGATCAAAGAGCCCACATGGGACAAAGGATCCTCACCCAGCACGGCAGGACGAGCATAGCGAGCCATGGTCTCCCGAACCTCCAACGGAATCCTCTTCAAAGGAACGTTCGCGCAGGGGTCACCATGGATCAACCCTTCCAGCACGGAGGTAGAAGTTGAGCCCAGGGTCTCACGAACCCTCTTAACCCCACGACCCTCAGAAGCTCCACCTTCAGCGAGCTGGAAAGGCGAAGGTTGCTCAGCACCTTCGGCAGCCGAGGTTAAGTTCTCCGCGGCCTCCGTATCAGAGATCTCAACCACTATCTTCGGTGGAGTCTCGGGATCCCCCTCCATGTCGCCAACGGCGAACTCATTCGTTGCGGGGTCCTCGGTGGCGAACATAGTAATGTCTGCCTCAGCTTTCTCCACCTCGTGGGTGATATCCTCAACGAACACTTCCGTTGGAGTCAAAGGCTTCAACGGAGAGGGAACGTCGGCCTCCTGAGCCAAAGGTTGGTCGACAAGCTCGTTTGACACCAGCACCGCGACGCTCTTCAACTTCTGGCCAGGTTTGGGAATAAAACGGCGCAAGCGCGGCGGAGGCCCCATCTCCTTCTGCTGACGAGCAAGGTAGAGTTTTCCTGCTTCAGCAAGGCTCGGATCCTCAGCAACAACCTGCTGAATCCTCTCCTCAGTCATAAAAGGTCGACGGCCCAAGAACTCAAGAACCTCGGGCGAAGGGGTTACCTCGGCCGAAGACGAAGACTTCTTCTTCTTCTTCTTCTTCTTCTTCTTCGGAGACCTCTCCTTAGCAACCGACTTCCCCTTTCGAGAAGCTTCGTCCTCCAAAAACTTCCGCTTCTGCAACCTCCGCGATTCCTGGAAGACGCAGGAGAGTAAGAATACAAGTAGAAACCTCCAGAAAACACGAGAAAATAAAGAACACTTACCTCGGGAATAGCGAAAGAGGGAGGAGATGAAGCAGATGAGGTAACCGGTACAACAACCGTCACTTCGGGACCCTGTACAAAATTAAAATAAGATGAGCCCCCACATCAGAAAACGCTAAGCACTTCGCTTCCGAACAAGCAGAACAAGGAGGTTACCGGATCAGAAGTAGTTACCAGTTCAGGCAGAACACTCTGTCTGGGAACCGCTTCTCCAGGGTTATCAGCAGACCAAGGATCAGCTCGGATATCGTCGATATGAGCCAAAGCGTGGTCGGAGAATTGATAATTCTCTAGCCTCGGCTGCCGAGGGTTGGAGGACTTAAAATCGTAAGGAGGACAGCTTTCGAGAATCTTACTACCCTCCAATTTATACCCCAACACCTCAGGGTCAATAGTAGCCTCAACGAACGCTGCACAAGGAAAAATAAATGGGCCAGATACAAACAAAGCTAGAGGCAAGCACCTCAGCCGAAGCGCGATCTCAGCACAAGAAAGCTCACCCCTATCATGAATCCTACTGAGACCGGCAGCAGCGAGGAGAGCCTCTTGAGTGATATAGTGGAAATTAGGAAGCCAGTACAAAGGCTCCCTAGTCGATTTCGCTCGAAACCACTCAAGCAGTGCAGCATGATCCGAATTGCTCGGATAACAGGGCCAACCCTGGATATCTCCGGATCCACCCTCACAAACCACTTCGGCGGTGCATAGTAGTGTGGATGCTTCGGATCGACAGGCACCCGCACTAGGAGCCACTGCTTCTTCCAATTATGGACCGAAGAAACATAAAGAAACGCAGTCAAGTACTGCGATTCGCCCTTCCGAAGACGTTTGTTGGTGATAGTCCACCAACCATGTTGAGCATTCTGGTTCCTCCCGAGCTCGTGCATCTCCTTGAAAACTTCTAGCGACGGGGGGTAACCGAGGAAATCACACGTCCAGCGGTAGGAGATTATGTGACGCATAGACTTCAGCGTCAGTTGGGCCAAGGAAATGTTGTACTCCTCCAACACGCGAGAAACGAACGGATCCAAGGGAAACCGAAGCCCATAGTCAAAATGGTGGAGGTATACAGCAATCAAACCTGGAGGCAGCCTCGTCATCCGAGCATGCCTCTGAAGCGGAAGCTCACACCAGTAACCCAAGGCATACTGAATGCCATAAAGATCCTCGGCGAGACGATGGTAACGACCACGGCGAGCTTCAACTAACCACTCCCCCTCGACGGCCGTGCCGTCAGGACCAGCAATCTCGCTCGGATCATCGAAGAGAGCCGCAAGTCTACCTTCAGGGTCCGCCTCCTCCCTCCGCCTCGGGAAGAAAGGGCGAATAGGAAAGCGGCCAGTAGCACCAGTTCCGGGACTCGGCCCGGCATGAGCTCCACTCCCCGAGCGCTCTTCAGCCTCGGAGGAAGTTTACGTTGGTCTATCTTCGGAACCACTAGACGAAGACACCACACCAGATTTCTTTTTCCATCTTCCCCCAGCCATGGCAAAAACTCCAAAGAAAATAGAGTGCCGAAGTGCTAAGAACCGAAGAACAAAAAGAGAAAACGAGAAATAAATTACCTTGCTCGAAGCGGAAATCGCCGGCGAATCAAACGGAACCAAGATCCGAAGCTAATTCTCGGCGAATTCACGAATATCTGAAGAAAACTCACAGAGAAATCGGTGAAATTCTAGGAAAAGTTCAAGAATTTTGGAGAACAAAGTTTTGAATGATCGTTTGGGTCGAGTATTTATAAGCCTTGGCTCGAGAAACAGCCCAACTCCCACTTTGTCCTAAGCCGTTCGATCAACGCCATTCATTAAGCATCCATGTGACACCTGCCCCACTGATGCATGGTTCCAACGCCCCTTTTTGAAAAAAAAAAGAGGGAAAACTTTCCAACTTCTGATACAGGAAACCCGCCCATTTGTTCCTAAATGGGCCGGGTCTGGGGGGCATGTTGTTTGGCCTCCCAATTGACTATCAATTGGGCCACTAAGTCCAAAGCCCAAGGGCTCAATATAGCAACATCAAACCCACAAGCACTACAGTCCAAAGGCTATTCAGCCGCCAATCAAGGCCCAAGGCCCACTTACAATAAATAACCTAAGGGCATTTATTGTGCAAACACTATAAATAAGCCGTCATGGCTCACTTACCAAGGTACGTCCATTTCACGCCTTAAGACTACTCTTCTAGAGAACTTCTCTCTCTAGAATCCGAGCATTGTTCTTACTTAGGCATCGGAGGGGCTTTCCTCGGAAACACCCCCGAGGCTAGTAACTTGTTTATTGTGCAGGTTGATTTGGACACAACACATTCGAGCTAACAAGATCTTCAACACACACAAAAGGGCCTTCATACGAAGCCCATTGTTTCATCCACTTCAATACCGGAACACTTATGTTGTTGTTGTCTTTGTCTGTAAGTTGCTGCTGAATTGCGAATACCTATCAAAAACACGCATGCATATGTTTATGCAGAACACGGGAATGCAGTGAGTCTTTCAAACCATGTAGCTCACAATCTGCCTCATCTAAGGGTCCTCTACAGTTTCCAGGGCTTACAGGGGAGACCTCAACAACTGGAGGTGATAGCATGATGATGATGATGATGATGATGATGATGATGATGAGAAATCCAAGGGTACTTTAAGTTGATTATTACTACAAGCCTAATAAACCCGGACTCTCAAACTTGAAAGAGGGTGGTTCTGAGATGGAACTGAATTTTGCATGATTAGGAGTGTAGTTTACCTTGGATCTTGTCTTTATATATCTTGACCACCTATTTTGGTACACTCTTTATCCTTATAAATGTTTGGCGATTAGTGTTTTGGCATACTTTTTTCCTAAATTAATGTTGGGAAGGTTGACAAATTAAGAGTTGCACATTTTATTTAATCTGCACGATATAATGCTGATTATATAAAGGTGCAACTATTATTTTTTAATAAAAAATAAAGTCATTTGCGTCGCACTTTAACTAATGTGCGACGTAATTGGACTTAAATGACCGACGCAAATGAAGCATTTTCCACTAGAGGATATAGGTGTCGTTCCAGGAACTAAGTCTATAGTGAACTCAACGGCTCTAGAAGGTGGCATACCCGCAATCTTACTAGGAATCACATCCAAAAATTCATTCATGATTGGAAAATCCTCGATCTTCACTCCAACCTCTTTACTCACATCTAGAACACTACAGAAAAATAGTTCACACCCCTTCTTAATCAATTTCCTCACTTGCATTGCAGAAATCACCCCAAGGTTCTTGGACCTCTCAAACGTCTATATTAGGTCAACTTGCCAATAGGATTCCTTAAACTTACTTTTTTGAACTTCACATTCTATATTGGCCTTTTACAAACTTAGCCAGTCCATCCCCAGAATTACATCCAGGTCCCCCAGATTAAACTCTATCAGATCGGAAGGAAAAACGCAGTCTCTTATCTTCAGAGGAAGATTTTTAAACAATCTGGTACACCTTATGGTTACACTGATAGGCATACTAACAGGTAAATCAATCACCTCAAAATCTACTAACCCCATAATTTTTATAACAGATGATGAAACAAAAGAATAAGTCGCCCCCGAATCAAATAACGTTTTAACTAGCACAGAGTTAATAGAAAAAGTACCAAAAACTACGTAGGCAGATCGTTCAGCTTCATTCCGACTCATCACGAACAGTTTACCCGGAGCCTTGTTCTGGTTGTTATTCTCACTATCAGGCTTATTGTAGTTCCCTAGGTTGTTCTGTTCCCCTACAGGCTTCGAACCTTTATTTCCCGACTGGTTAAATCCCGACCTCACCTGGTTACCACTCCCATTGCCATGTTGTTCCTTCTTTTGCTTAGTAAAGAACTCATACTCCCTATGGACCTTGTTTTGGCAGTAGTTACAGGTCACTAAGTCCCCCTTGTAGTTTTTACCAGGATGGTTATCATTGCACCTCTTACAGTGGTACACTCTCTCAGACTGATTCTTATTGTTGTAGCCCTGATTATTTCTCCCTTGAAAATTTCCATTCTCATTCATGTTCTTCTTGAAATTCCCTTGATTTTCCCCCGACATTAAAGTCCTTTCTTTTCTCATCCTCTATAACATTATTGTTATTACGCCTGGGCTGAAGACCATAAATGTGGGCGACTCTTCCATACACAATATGTAGAGATGAAAAGGTTTCACCACCTAATCCCATCTGGATTTCATCATTCAACCCTTGCTCAAACCTTTAGGCCTTTAATTCCTTAGTGGCTACTACCTCGTGTGCAAACCCGACAGTCTTATGAAATTTCTATAATATTCAGAGATGGTCATACTCCCATCCTAAGGTTGATAAACTCTTGGGCTTTTTGTTTCCTCATAAAAGTAGGGTAAAACTTCCCTCTTAAGGTAGTAACAAATAAATCTCAATTGAATCCCTCAGAAGAGCTAAGTCTAGCCTTATTTTATCTCCACCAAAAATCAGCTTCATCTTTTAAGTATAGCACAACTTAACCCACTCTGATGTTTTCAGGACAATTCCCAGCACCAAATATTTTCTCAAACTCTCTAATCCAATTCTCTAAGAATGTAGGATCATCTTTCCCCTTAAAGTATGGAGGTTTAACCTTGGCGAGTATCTCAAACATGTCCCCAGCATAATCGGGACGCTTAGTTCTCTCCCGAGTCAATATCTCCGCCAAGAGGCGAATATCAGCAACTAAAATGTTATTTTTGTTTGTCATTCTAGTGCGCGACTTGAAATTATTGTACTCTACTTTAGGTTCGATACATAACTTATATGTCATTCTCTACGAAGGCAATATTTGATTTGACCATAGAGATTGCATCAACAAAAAATTACTCATGAAGGTACGACAATATTACAGAATAATAATCATCAATCATCCATGAAGAATATTCACATAAAGGACACATAGTCGAGGAACATCGAATAATAAAATTAATTCAATCATAACAAATAAATAAAATATTTCCCCTTTGCGTGCCCAAAATAAATTCTTGATCACTTGGATAACTAACTATTTAACTTTTATTCCTCAAAAAATTCTAATAACACTTTTCTAAACCATAATAGTGTACTTCTCCTAAAATGAAATAAAGGTACTATGAAACAAATTTAAACCACTATTGGACGAATTGTTCAACATTATTCTTAAAACGTAAATGAATAAATAAATAATCTAGAGTGAAACATCATCAGTCTTATCATTTGATTCCTTGTAGTTTTCAGGAGTAAAGAGCTCGTATTCAAATTCTTCATCGTCCTCAGTATTATAATAATAAACATCTTGTGGATCTTCGTAATCTTTTAGGTTGAGGCTCGTCCTCTTCTGGCTCATAATCACTATCGGGTCTCATAACAACATGGTAAATGTCACTCCTAGTCTGCCCCCTAGCACTGTCAAACTCATGAAGAACCTCATCATCATTATTAGGTATGCCAGTTCTTAATACGTTACACATAATGAGCTCTAGATCGGTGTAGCTATTATTGTCAGACTCATAATTCCCATCACTCTCATCACCACTCAGTACGATACGGTTGTAGTAACTCCCTACTCTACTATCTTCTCTATCAGACATAGCAAGGAATCTATAACAAACAAATATAATTTTTGTTACCAATTGGTACTCTCATTCAACGTAAGATCCTCACAACAAATAATAAGTAAGAATAATAACAACATAAAGCATAGGAATAGCATAAACATTTAGCAGGGAAGAGAAAAATATAATCATGCTGAACTAACTATTTAATGCAGACATATAATATTTCTATCCTATATCCCCTTCCTACACAACCTATCTCTCATAATTTAATCAGAATAACTAGAGTATTAAAATAATTTAAATAATAAAATAAAATAAAAATAATAGTAAGAAGAAAAAAAACAGGTCCGCAAAAAAAAAAGAGTTCGGACTTTTAGTTTTTATTTTTAATTTTTATTTCTAATAAAATAAATTCGAACAAAAGAAAAATACGAAATTTCGGATTGCTTTTTGTTAAAAAAAATAATTCGGACCTCTTTAAAAAAATATAAAAATAATAATTGGATATAATGAATAATTAGGAGCTCAATTCTAAGAAATCCGTTTTAAGTAACTAGCTAGTTAGGCGCCTAAAACTTAAAGTTGGTACGAAAGGCCAATATAAACCTATAGCTCCTAGATACCACTTTGTAACAACCCGACAATTCTCTCTTTTCTAAAGTACATTTTTTACTATGAAATATAGAGAATTATCAAGACATTATCGCCCATGTGAAAACGTATCAGCATATTCAGATTTTGGAGCGGAAAACATAATACATAACTTTATAGATGAAAATAGTCAACTACAAGGTCAACTCCAAAACCAACATATAAAACTAAAGTCAACTTAAAACAAACCAACAAAACCAAAGTCAACTTAAAAGTATTATAAATAAACTACACAAGCTCTCCAATCCCAAACCCAATGATGCATCATCTTCAAACCTATAGATGGACATTGCGCTATTGATCCCTAGAGACTGCTCACCAAAATGGGCCATCACATGATCAATAAAGCATAGCCATGATCAATATACATAAACAAAAACACGTAATCAACACGGCTGAGTAATACATACTAAATAAGTAAACAATCTTAACATGACAACATGATACTAATAACGTAGTAACTTACAAATAACTTTTACTGAACTAGCTTTTAAAAAGTTTTTATTTAAATAGGTAAGTCAATAGACAAAGTTGTCTAACCAAAATATCCTTCCTTTTGGAAGACGAAATACGGGCGCGACTCCGTACTCCCATGACCTACAATATCGAGGAACCTTTTTAATTAAAGATAGGACACGATGATCAAGCTGGTCCCAAAAAAATCCATGGGCTACCACCATGAACTCCAACTCTTAATTGTCCGCCACTTCAGACGTGCACCAGTTTAAAGTTATTGCTATCCAGTTTCACTTTATTACATGATTTACCAATTATTATTGTTATGACTCACCAACAATATAAATATCACAATCAATAAACAATCATAACTTTCTTTTATCTTGGGATTAAATAAATTATCACACAACTTACAATCTAGTATTAATTCCAACTTTAACTCAACCTTTCTTATTTATTGAACCTAGCCAACGATTAAACAATATTTCATAGGTATAAGATATCAACTTACCAAATAAGACATTTGGTCCTCAGGAAGTAGTGAAATAGTCAAAGAGAACATTGATAATCATGATCCATATATATATACATACATATGTATAAAATAATTTCCCTATGTGAATTAATATAATAAAGTTCCCAACCAAAGTGCTTGCATCAATCTTCCATACGACAATTATATAAACATCATAAAATAATTCTCATACTCAACATGTTTACACAACGACATCAAACATGCAAAATCCAACATAACAGAGATCATATATAAACTCAACATAGTTCCTTTACATGGTACTACTTCCATCAACACATAGTTACGTACATAACCTGTGTAAACAAACTGAGAGTCCACTTTAACAATCTTAAAAGTCGCCTACAGAGAATTCTCCACCTAAACAACCAATATAAATTTACCATCAAACCTCTATAAATTTACATCAATAATAAAATACTTTAAACCATTCTTCAACATGTTCCGAACCTTCTCAAATATTTAAACTTGATTACTAAACCTCCTAGCATTATACTTACTACACCAGTGGTTAAAATTCATCATAAACTCCATAAAAACACTCCCTTTAAATTTCCAGCAATATAATATAATTTAAAACTCCCTCAAAACGTATTCAATATACTTAAAATCATAAACCTAATAAATTTCATAACTTATAATAACCTTCAATGATTTTGTAACTTCCAAAACCCTAAAATTCATGCTTTGATAATAAGAACCCTAATTTAAAAAGAAATTATTAAATATGAAAATTAATTTCTTTATTATACAAATCATATAATATGGATTTTATGTTTAAATTATCAAATCTACAAAGTTTAATCATAAAAACATTAAATAAATACTTAAAACATAAATATAACCTTAAATAAATTAGAGGAAAAAATAACCAAAGAGAGGGAGAGAGAGGACGCTGGCGTGGAGGGAAGCGGCAGCGACAAGGTGGTCGGCGGTGGAGGGAGCAGCGGCGGCTGCAGTGGTAGTTGGTGGTGGAGGGCTGATATAAGAGAAAAGAAAGAAAAGAGGAAGAAAAGAAAAGAAAGAAAAAGAGAGAAAAGGGAACATGGGTTTGGGAGGAGGGAGGAGGGAGAAAATAATTGTGTGGGAAGTTTTTTGGGTTTATATCTTTTATGGGCTTAGGAAAAGTAATTGGGCTAGGATTAGGAGTCTTTTTCCAAATTTAAGAGTGTTAGTGTTCCTCAAACCCATTTAGAAGTATTTTCCAAATCCAAAAAGTATTTCCACGTACCAAATACTTTTTGAAGCATGATTCTAATAATTATTCGACTTGCATAAATCATTAAAATAATTCATTTGACTTTCAAATAGACAACCTTTGAAGAAATAAATCATTAAAATACTAGGATATATTTAAATATAAATAATTATACATTAAAATATATTAAAAAAATTCATAAATTTACGGGGGATTACAAAGAGACTTAAGCAATTACTACTTTATTTCAAGGAGTTTATTAGTCATGTTACGGTGAATCTGAGTATCTGACCCTTGAGTTTCTACTATATACTGGAGAACCTCTAAACTCTATTCAGTTATACATGGTGCAGGAGGTATGCATATAGTTGATCGACTTTTTCAACGCACCATTGTCATAGAGTGTCAAAAGGAAAAATATTCTGGTCATTTTGATGATGTTTTCACAGGTTTTGGCATTTGAGATTATAGGTTAGCTGGCACTTACTCCCTCTGTCCCGGAATACTTGAACCGGTTTGACCGACACAGAGTTTAATACAAAGTAATTAACTTATTATTTAATTAGATGGTAGTTGAAAGTGGGGTATTTTTTAACATAGATAGGAATATGTGTCAACTTTTTAAAGGGGGTAAGGGGGTAGGGTGCATGAGACCACAAACTGACATGTGAAGAGGGGTAGTTGATATAATATTAATAAAAGTTTACCATTTATAGAAACGGTGCAAGTAATCTGAGACGGCTTTATAAGAAAAGCAGTGCAAGTATTCCGCGACGGAGGGAGTAATTCATTCCTTCATTTCTTCTAATTTATATTTTATTTCAAATATATTTGACCTACATATGATGGACACTGCAGAAGAGTTATTCCATTGCTCATGTGATATAGCCTGCTATGTGTGAGGGGGTCGAAAAAGCACGAGGCTAATGCGTGACCTTGTCCCTCGTGGGTGTGACGTTTCTTTTTTGTCAAGTCAAGTGTAATTGGATTTCCTGTGAGTTTACACCCAATTGACTAGTAATATAGGAGTCGCCATTCAGTTTTTAACGACAATGAGAAAAAATGACAAAACCCGGTTATCGTGACATAAAGGGAGTGCAATTATGTTTGACCACGACGGCCGTAGGTTCCCTTGTGATCCCTGGTGGTGGGGATCGCTCAACGTACACCCGCAGGGTAGAGATTGAGGGTTCGGGGGACTGTAACTACCGAGAGGAGTACTCGCTCTTCGATAACTCCAGAGGCAGGATATCCTTACTAGCTCAGCATAAATAATTGAAGGGACATGCGTTAACTATTAAACTAATCTGAGTTGATTTTAACAATATGCAACATATAGTACTAGATCGAGCGCGATTATCTGATTTAGATTGTTTTAAGGGACCTATCATGATAATCCAATTTCCCAAAAATATCATATTTATTAGGCGTGATCGAACAATCAGATTTAGTTAGTTTAACAATTCATAAAAGGGCGAGGAAAGCAATTAAACCATGGAAAAGGGACACATTACGACGCACCCTTGAGAGGTGCGTCACGGTTCTCAGAAAACTAACCACTTTGACTTTGCTATTTCTCCTTTTATTTAACGAATCTCAAATTATGGGACGGGATACGTTCTGTTCGATTTCTGGATTGATTGCGACAGAACGCGTGATCGGTTTTGCAGCGTGAGGCTTAGGCTTAGGGGTGCAGAGTCAATACTCGGAAATATAACTGTGCGTTGTTGTGTCTTTTTCACGTCGAACTTAAGGCCCTATTTATAGAAAAGAGTTCGTGGAAAGATAGAATTGTAGAACACTAATCCACGAGGAATTAGGAAAAAACACGTACCAGGTATTTTCAGCGCCCAGGCCTGGGCGCCGAACATTTCGGCGCCCAGAGCCAGGTGTTGAAAATAGGATCTGGGCTGTTTTTCTTAGTCAGATTCGGATTCCTAGAATCCGGAGTATTTGAGATTTAATTGAGTCTTTTATTGCGTATTAACCTTGTGGCGGGATGCGTCTGGGCCCGTTACGAACTCTAGGCTCGTTAGGATTTTAATTAATACGTGACTCTTATTTAGGAATAGGATTCTCTCATAATTTCTATCTCATTTAGGATTTATGTTGGAGTGCAACACCTAATTCTGACAGGTTTCTATCTTTTATGACTTGCCACTTTTAACAACTACCCATTACGGCAGTTACTATTTTTACCAGGTTTCCATAAATAGCAGGTTTCTATAAATAGCAGGTTTCGGGTGAAATGAAAAGGGGAATTGAGATTCGTTATTTTATAGGAGATGCGTTGTCAAGTGGAGATTTATGCTTTCATCATCGAACCTTCCCTTTCGGGAATGGGGACAAAAGTAGGTGTCTACAGTTAGCCCCCACTTTGACTGAGTCTTGGAGTAAGACGATGGTCAAAGTATTAGACGGAGTGCGTCGCACAAGCCATGGTGACCTGTTTTGGCGAGGGTCTCACGAGCCCACGAGTGATGACATTTGACTTAAGGGTCATCACTTGAAGTGTCGACATATCCCTCACGTGTCATTGGGATTTGTCAACGGATAATATAGAAACTTCCTCACTTTGTCATTGGAAGGATCTAAAGGTGCGCAGAAACTCCCTCACTTTATCATTGGGAGTAGCTACAGATGTTTTCGAAATCAAAGCTATAAAGTGTAATTGGGCCTGGCCAAGCCCAATCACGAGGAATATTTTTTTTAAAGATTCTCATATTCAGGGCTAGCTAAACGAGAAAACCCCCTTGTTTTTATGGGACGTAAAACGAAGGAAAATCCAGCACATCGCTCTTTTTTGGAAAAAACGGAAAACCAATCTTTGGAAAAAGGGAAGCTACTCACATCGTTCTTTTTTGGAAAAACGGAAAACCAGAAAAAGTTATCGCTGCAGCGACTAA
The DNA here is from genome assembly GCF_020520425.1 of Spinacia oleracea. Lineage (NCBI taxonomy): Eukaryota > Viridiplantae > Streptophyta > Magnoliopsida > Caryophyllales > Amaranthaceae > Spinacia > Spinacia oleracea. The sequence goes on along the minus strand of NC_079491.1, from coordinate 73,346,247 downwards.
GGACCTGCGCGGCTTGTGACGCAGACCCCGCCGGCTAAAGATGGCGAGCCTGTCCGCTAAGGGTGGACACCCCGTCCGATAGAAGTGGACGAATCTATTTTGAAATTTGTTTTGCGTTTATTTTTTGAAAAATGAGGACCTACGTGGTTTGCGCCGTAGACCCCGCTGGCTGAAGATGGCGAGCCTGTTTCATTTTAAATTTTGAAAATTTCATTTTCGGAAAACTGAGGACCTGCTCGGCTAGTGACGCAGACCCCGCCCGCTGAGGGTGGGTGAACCCTGTCCGCTGAGGGTGGACGTCCCTGAATTCGTTTTTCGTTTTGGAACTCGCGTGTTCGTGACGTGATCTTTGCCAACTGAGATGGGCAAGTTTCCTATTTTTCATCGTGATTTCTTTTTTTTTTGAGAATATCTTTTGTTCATTCTTGCAATAGCAAATTCTTTCGAGGGATGCTCGAATTTAGTTGTAACCTGAACGTGGGTTGACAACGGGTTCAGACGGACCTTTGTCTTGCGATCGTCTGCTTTCGTGGTTTTGAGCTAGTCTTTATGGCTCGATTTTTGCCACCACTTGGTCTTTGATCAGAGGACCGTGTACAAGTGTCCGTGACGACCCTTTTCTGCGGTCGAACCTGTTCTTTTGAGATCATCCAAACATGGGACGGCGTATAGCGCAGTCCGGGAATGTGATTTCGATTGTGCGCTTTTTGTTGGAGTATACTTTTCGCGAGCCCCCAAGCACTCGGGTTTTGTTAGTCATTTTTCGTATACTTCATAACGTCTTTTAATCATGTTTGGGGTCGTGCTCGTATGTGCGAGCGACCTTTCATAGTGGTGTGCTATTTTGGCGAAGTCGTGGGGTGCAACTTCAGTCTTTGGGCGACAAGGTTTAATATCATCCGGTTTATCTTGGCCCGGATTAATCTTTTGACAGACAAATATTTTTTATTTGAGAAACCAACGACTTAACAACATTTTTTTGGTGTTTCGAAGAATGACCTTGATATTTCACATTTGTTTTGAAAAGTGTACATATATGTTCCTGGAGACAATTCTAAGTTTCGACCAAGTTTTACCATTTATTTTTGCTACTTGGGAGCTTAAAGGTGCTTTTGGGCTTGATCTTAATTGTACATAGGGCCTCGTGTCTAGCAACACGATTTTAAGCCTTTTCCTGTTCCGCGTTTTGTGAAATCTGGGCCTTGGGCTGCATTTTCGGCGCCCAAGGCTGGGCGTTAATTACTTCGGCGCCCAGCTTCGGGCGCTGAAAGTCCTTCCCTGGCGAATTTTGACTTTCGGATTTCTTAACGCGTTTCCGAATGGGATCAGGATGTCACTTGATGCGTTCAGCTATATATAGGGGCTAGATACGTCCCTATTTTCCATCACTCTCAATTTCCTTCTTTCTTTGCTGTGTTTTAGTTACTCCTTGCTTTCGTCATGTCGATTCCTACTTTCTCACTCCAACGGGCTGTTAGGCGTTGGCTACGGGCCCTTAATCCTACAGAAAAGGATTTGTTGAAAGAATACCACTTAGAGGCACTTTTAGGCTTACAACAAATTAACATTGACTATAATTTTCTGCACGCAGCCCTAAGCTTTTGGGATTCCGATCATCATGTTTTTGTCTTTCGGGGCAACGAAATATGTCCTTTGCCAGATGAATTTGCTGCGATCCTTGGTTATCCTACTAATGCTACCCCTGCCACTCCTAACACTATTGAAGAGAGTAAAACAACCATAGGGGCTTTCCTAGGACTAGATGCTAACATGCTTGCTGAAGTTGTTGTAGGTGATGAGGTTAATTTGGCAAAACTTGTAAAACATCACTTTAGGCTTAGTAAGAATATGACCGAACAAAAATTGAATATTCGAGCCCTTGTATTTTGCTTGTTGAATCATTATTTGCTGTCGAATAACAATGGTGAGTTCGGTGACATAAGGTTGATCCCCTTGATTAGCCAGATGGAAAGTTGCTATTCTATTATGCCGTTGGTTGTTGCCGAGACTTTGCTGAGTGCGGATGAGCTGAAGAAGGACGTCAAATCTGAATATTTTAAGGGAAGCCCCCTATTACTGCAGGTAATCGATTTTTTGATACGGTACCACCTAAAGTAGCGGCCTTTTCACAAGCACGGGTTCTAGCGTGGGCTAAGTATTATGATGGTCTCCCGCGTTGGGCCGTAGCTGCAATTGGCTTTGTGGGTCTTTCTGAAAACTACAAGTTGTGGATGAGCTCCGATGATAAAGCTGTGATGACCGAGGCTCGAAATGGGGAGCCGGCTGAGCTTTTGATACCTCGTATTCGTGTTAAGTATGAGGGTCTTGATTCTGCCAAACCTCGTACCCATGGTATTAAGACTGTGAAAGCTCGTCCTAATCGAAAGCGAAAGGAAGTTCCTCCCCGTTCCAGTTTCAGGCCTAAAAAGATGCCTAACATGAAGGGGCCTGCTATTGTTAAAAGAAATGCAAGCTCTCGCGAAGATCGTCGCCGGAACAATGTATGGGTTAGGAAGGCTCAGCCGCCTGTAGAAACAGCGACTAGTCTAGGTGATGATAATAACCCTTCTCCCACCATTGTCTGTGCCCTTGAGGCTGAGCGGGTTATAACTGAGAATGTTTCTGAAGCCTTGGCATCTTTGGAAGTTAGTGTCCAGGAGCCGATTCTTATGGAGATTGATATTGGGGCAACGCAGAAGACTGTGGGGGTGGATCCTGCGAACATTGCCCTCTACAAGACTTTATTTGATGATCCGGAAGAACTAGAGTAGTGTAGTTCTTGCTAGGGTGTAGGTGCCCTTTATTTATTTCAGTTGTGTTTGTTTTTTCATTTCTTAGCACTTTGTTTTCCTTCTTATTATTTTTCAATAAATGCGTTTTTTTTTCTTTTCATTTTCATTTTTTTGTTTCTCCTCCTTTTTTATATTTTTATATGTCTAACACTTCTTGCACAATTTATGTATGTTTTTTTTTTTTTTTATTGGACCGAATCCTTGGTAAGGATTGCCTACGTATCTTGTCAGAATCAGGTCGCGCGTAGTTCTGGCTAGAATAAGTTCTAGGATGCTAGATTTTAATAGATATGCCCTGAGGTGGTAGCATATTACTTAATCGGTCAAAAGAGTGAAGTATTATCATTATTTTCGTCTGCCGTTTTTTTGTTTGCCGTAAGTCGCGTAAAAATGAAATTCGACTACTTTTTGTATGGCTATATTTTTTGGTGAGCCTATTTGGATACGTGCTGTACCCCCCAAGTGTTCGTTATTTTTCCGTTATGTGCGCATAAAATGACGAGCACTTCTAAAAAAATTAGGCAGGCAGAGAGTTTCAACGCCCAGGCTGGGGCGTCAAAGATTTCGGCGCCCAGCCATGGGCGCTGAAAATGATTTATGGCGGTCGTTTTTGACGCTTTGCTTCACATGTTCTTGCATTTATTTCATTTTTTGTTTTAGTGCTATGCCTCTTTTACTTGAATTTAAAATCAATTTTGAGGCTATTTCGGAGGCTTTTTTGACTGTTAGCGTGAGATGCATTTTTGTCCGGATTATTTTTTTCTATCCGTGACTCGAGACGGCTTTGAAAATGGGGTTAGGGTGCGCAAGATGTGAAGATCTTTGTGTAGGCTTTTTGGGTGGATTGAGGTGCGCGTTGTTAGTGAAGGGTATGATGGAATTATGTTTTATGAATCTGTTTTTTTGGTAACATTTGCATTGTTTGGATTTGATTTTTTTTTGGTTTCTTTAGGTTGCACGGGTTAGACCCTTATGTTTTGGAGATATGATGGGGATGGTGTGGTTTATTTTGTGGGTTTTCGGGAACTGGTTCCCATGGCACTATTTCAAGACCGAATGGGCCTCGTTTGTTGGGCCTATAGTGGGCCTCCTCTTTATTTTTGTATCTTGCAAGTACATTTGGTGTTTACTTAGTGTTAGAATAAAATTTTAGGAGAAATATTACGCCTTTATTAATTTGGAAAGTAAGGAAAACACACTGAAACAAACTTGACCTATATTCTAAGGGGTCTTAGGACCATCTAAAGTTTTTATTATTTTTCTACCGATCTAAAGAACTACTAGGCGCTTTTACTACAGTTCTCTATGTGGCTCAAGCCTTGGGTTTAGTCTCGTAAAACTTTGGTCCTTCACCGGTACTCATCTTGAATTCTATTCCTTTTGCATTGACCCACTGATATGTCTTCACCCATCCGTTCTCGATCTCTTCTAGTGTTGATGCAGGAGCGATTAACCGGGTTGGATCGAAACCATCATCTTGTAAAGCTAGGGTAGTCATCACAGTCTCGTCCTCCATAGGCCTCGATTCGTTAAACAATGTCCATAGAGCCTGGTCGTCCAATATTTCAGCTGTTTTAGTCTTGGTGAGGTGGGGTGCCTCATCCAAGGTGTGGCAGTCATGGAAGATTTCAAATCCTGCTTTTAGCAAGCCATCCTGAACGAAGGGTTCAGGGAAATCACAGCATGGGTGTCCTTCTCCTTCCCGAACGAACATCCCGTTAAGGGTTCTTTGATATGGGGGAAGGAGGGTGGTTTGTTTGGCCTTGTTAAGGCGTAGCCCAGACAGGCGGTCAGCAATATCTTCCTCCGTTGGTTCATAGCCTAAGCCAAAGGGAGTAGATTTGTTGGGTAAAGGATGGAATGTGCATTCCTTCTTCCTTATGCCCAATGGGGTTCCAGGGAAATAACCTTGAGCTAACAGCATTCTAGGGATGGCTCGGGATGCGTGCGGGTCTAGGAATGCTGGAGCATAATCTTCGATGAACTGGATTGTTTCTTCCATTTGAAACCCGTAAAGGTCGTCTGCAGTTTCGGCCGTTCCAACCATAGTACAACTGACGTCGAGAGGAGGGGCGCAGATTTCTAGTATTACCCCGTTATGGATAAGTTTAACCATTTGGTGCAAGGTAGAAGCCACACCTCCTAACTCATGGAGCCAAGGTCGCCCCAAGAGGAGGTTGAAAGTGGGCTTGATGTCAATTATTTGAAACTCCGTGGTGCGTGCCATAGGCCCGGTTTGTATGGTAAGGTTGATTTTTCCCAACACAGGCCTTCGGGAGTTATCATAAGCTCGTACCCCTTGCGTGGAGGTTTGGAAGTCATCGTTTCCTAGCCCCAAGCAATGGGCGGTTCGCAATGGGCAAACATTAACCGCCGAACCGTTATCTACGAGCGCTAGGGGGATGTTTTGTCCTTTGCATCCAACCACTAGATAAAGGGCTTTATTGTAAGCACCCCCCTCTTTGGGTAAGTCTTTGTCAGTGAAAACTATGGCCTTTTCTCCGGCATCTCTCGTGACATGGCTAACCAGTGAGTCAGGTGTGATATCTGTAGGTACTGAGATGAGTTCGAGTGAGCGAATAAGCTTTTCGCGATGTTCCTTTGAAGTACACATGAGATCCCAGATGGTAATTTCGGCTTTGGTTCTTTTTAGTTGTTTCAAGAGAGGATTTTCAATGACTTCCGCGACGGTGGTGTGCCTTCCATTCTCAGGAGTTTGCCTAACTGGGATATCGTCCATAGGAGGTGGGCGAATATCTGGTTGGTATATCCTTCCGGATCGGGTGAGGTTGTCGACCTCGGGCTCCTGAGGGTGGTGTCAATGAAAGCATGCCCGGGCCAAGTTTCAGTAAAGAGATCCTGGCCCGACACTTGAGATAGGTAAATATCTTCAGCATCATCATCCCACACACCGCACACTTCTCTCTTGATTCGATCCACAGGGACCACAGCGAGTGGTGCACCTTGAGGTGTATTATACACCGTAGGGTCGAAGTTCTCATTTTCTGGGTGGTCGAGAGAGACGTGACAAGAGCCGAGTGGGCTTTTGTTGTTGTTGGGTTTTCCAACGTTAGGGAGAGGTATCACTTCATCCTCTATCATGTCCTGGATCGTATGTTTTAGATTCCAGCAGTTTTCAGTGTCATGCCCATTTCCTTGATGGAATTTGCAGTAAGTACCTTCGACCCAATATTTGCCCTTGACAGGAGGGTCACGGGTGGGGCCTATAGGTCTCAACTTTCCTTAATTGGTTAGTCTTTCAAAGGCTTGTACCAAAGTGGACCCGAGTGGGGCAAACTTTCGGTCTCGGACCCATCTTCCAGGGCTTCTTCGGGCGGGAGTCTCCTCTACGGCATGGACTTCTTGGGCTTGGGATGTGTTGCCCCTGTTGTAGGTGTTGCTTTTGTATGCGGGTTTACTTTGTATTGTTTTTGCGAGATCATCTTTGATCTTTATTCCCACATCATAAACTCTTTTGAAAGTGTCAAGTCCCAGGTACCTAAGGTGCTGTCTGTAGGCAGGGTCCAGGTTGTCAATGAATTTTTGGACCAATTCTGTTTCGGGAGGCCTATTGATTAGCTGGGCCGCCTGATCCCTCCATCTAGCAAAGTAGGTTGTGAAACCCTTATTTTTCTTTTGGAAGAGAACTTCCAGCTCGCGCATGGTGACTTGAAAATCCATGTTCGACGAGTATTGCTTGATTAAGACATTGACAAAGTCTTCCCAAGTGGGGAAGAGCTTAGGGTCCTGGTGATAGTACCATTTGAGCGGCACAGGTTCCAAGGACAAAGGAAAGGCAGGTAAATACATGGACTTGTCCACGCCTTTCAAGTTCATGGCATTCACAAAGCTCAATAGATGATCACGGGGATTGTCCGTGGCTTTAAACTTTGGTAAGTCAGATGAACTAAACTTTTCTAGTAGTTTGCCAGGAAAAGGTTCAGGATCGAGGGAGAAGTACTTGCTCCCCATGGTTTGCTGTAGGACCATTTTTTCAATCCTCTTCTCGTTATCGAGGTCATTTTTGGCTTGTGCAGCCGCTAAGGCTTCGTTTTCCATTTTCAGTTGGCCCATGAGTTGGGTCATTTGAGCCATCTGGTCTCGCAATTCTTCGATGGACATGTTTGAGGGTGCGAATCGAGGTTGGGGAAGCGGATATCCTTGAAACGAGGGATGACGGACGGAGCTTGGAGTCACTAAACCTGGTGTTGGCGATGTATCTTCGAGGCGCACTAACCGTTAATTTCCTTATCGGCACCAAGTGGCAGGACCAGTCCTATGCATAAGATAAGCTAAAGTTTAGGCCCCAAAGTTTCAAGTATTACTTAGTCTAGACTTCGACTCTCTCTATTGGTTTTTCACTCTTTCTTTTGTTGGTACACTTTTTAGTTCTTTCTTTTGGTCATTCTTTCAATTTTTCGAAACACTTGCCCGTGTGACATTCATAATTATTAGCATGTTCAGTTTTGGTGCCGAACATTGTCGTCGTAGGAAGCCTAACAACGGCGCAAAGAGTTATTCTTTTTTATGATTCGCTTTTAGAATCGAGTGCTTTTCTTACGCCCTCGTAGCAATTCTTTTTACGAACGTTTTTTTTGTGCTACGTATTTTCCTTTGGCGCGAGCACCGAGGCTGCTGCGCCTGACCAGAAGGCCAAGCAGCAACTTCAGCGCCCAGCGCAGGGCGTGAGAAATTCTGGCGCCCAGCCAGGGACGTTGAAAATGCGTCCCTGGCTGGTTCTCGTTTTCTGTTTGCGTCTACTTTTGTTTATGCGACTTCGATTTTGCGTGCTTGCCTAATAACGTCCTTTACGCGTTGTGCAGCGTTTGTGGGATTCGTTACAGGCCATCCCGAGCGTCGCTTATTTTTGTGGCGATCGTTCGGGTTTGCGGAACACGTATTTCGGTATAACTCTTTGGCAAATTGGTTTATGAATGTTTGGGCAATTTTTAAGGTCGTTGGTTTTTCTAGGATAGTTTGTCACACACAATCATATATTTCGCTACACATAACTAACATTCCATCATGAGGCAATAATAACATGTCATGTAGTTTATGATAGGCTTCTATGGGTAGTTATTTGCGCCTGGCTTGGTACTGCTTCTATCGCAGATCCGACACATGGCCCGGTCGAGGTAGTGTCTTCAACAGACGAATTTCGCTCAAGAGGCCAACCCGCAAGTGCAACCCAAGGGGGCATGCAGGCGAGAAGGACCTAGTGGGCGAGCGATTGGGTTTGGGACGGGTGTACTACTAGCGAAAGTGCCAAGTGGACAACATTCGAAGCGTATGCACCCCCCGGTTGGCGATGGGTATCCTTAGTCCCAACTCCCGAGATGAAACACCAAGGGAGCCAAGATTCTTTATGCGGTTCTGCCCGTTCACATTAATATGCTGATTTTCAGGTCGTCCCAACTTGAAGGGGAAATAAACGCGGGGTAGGATCGTTTCACCCTTCGGCTATTTTGATTACCTACAAGCACGAGTATTTCCTTCACTTTCCCCAGTGGAGTCGCCACTGTGAGGGGGTCGAAAAAGCACGAGGCTAATGCGTGACCTTGTCCCTCGTGGGTGTGACGTTTCTTTTTTGTCAAATCAAGTGTAATTGGATTTCCTGTGAGTTTACACCCAATTGACTAGTAATATAGGAGTCGCCATTCAGTTTTTAACGACAATGAGAAAAACTGACAAAACCCGGTTATCGTGACATAAAGGGAGTGCAATTATGTTTGACCACGACGGCCGTAGGTTCCCTTGTGATCCCTGGTGGTGGGGATCGCTTAACGTACACCCGCAGGGTAGAGATTGAGGGTTCGGGGGACTGTAACTACCGAGAGGAGTACTCGCTCTTCGATAACTCCAGAGGCAGTATATCCTTACTAGCTCAGCATAAATAATTGAAGGGACATGCGTTAACTATTAAACTAATCTGAGTTGATTTTAACAATATGCAACATATAGTACTAGATCGAGCGCAATTATCTGATTTAGATTGTTTTAAGGGACCTATCATGATAATCCAATTTCCCAAAAATATCATATTTATTAGGCGTGATCGAACAATCAGATTTAGTTAGTTTAACAGTTCATAAAAGGGCGAGGAAAGCAATTAAACCATGGAAAAGGGACACATTACGACGCACCCTTGAGAGGTGCGTCACGGTTCTCAGAAAACTAACCACTTTGACTTTGCTATTTCTCCTTTTATTTAACGAATCTCAAATTATGGGACGGGATACGTTATGTTCGATTTCTGGATCGATTGCGACAGAACGCGTGATCGGTTTTGCAGCGTGAGGCTTAGGCTTAGGGGTTCAGAGTCAATACTCGGAAATATAATTGTGTGTTGTTGTGTCTTTTTCACGTCGAACTTAAGGCCCTATTTATAGAAAAGAGTTCGTGGAAAGATAGAATTGTAGAACACTAATCCGCGAGGAATTAGGAAAAAACACGTACCAGGTATTTTCAGCGCCCAGGCCTGGGCGCCGAAGATTTCGGCGCCCAGAGCCAGGCGTTGAAAATAGGATTTTGGCTGTTTTTCTTAGTCAGATTCGGATTCCTAGAATCCGGAGTATTTGAGATTTAATTGAGTCTTTTATTGCGTATTAACCTTGTGGCGGGATGCGTCTGGGCCCGTTACGAACTCTAGGCTCGTTAGGATTTTAATTAATACGTGACTCTTATTTAGGAATAGGATTCTCTCATAATTTCTATCTCATTTAGGATTTATGTTGGAGTGCAACACCTAATTCTGACAGGTTTCTATCTTTTATGACTTGCCACTTTTAACAACTACCCATTACGGCAGTTACTATTTTTACCAGGTTTCCATAAATAGCAGGTTTCTATAAATAGCAGGTTTCGGGTGAAATGAAAAGGGGAATTGAGATTCGTTATTTTATAGGAGATGCGTTGTCAAGTGGAGATTTATGCTTTCATCATCGAACCTTCCCTTTCGGGAATGGGGACAAAAGTAGGTGTCTACACTATGCGAAGTTGTTGACTGGTGAATTATACCCTTAGCATCCACTTTAGCAACATAAGTTTTTTGCGCTACATTTGTGGGTGACTCAAAGGTAAGTTTCTAGAACTGTAGCTTAATACTCGGATTTGATCGAGTATTATGTTTATGTTTTTCAACTATTTTAGCTTAATACTACTTGTTGTAGAAATAAGTTCTCTTTTTCCGTTTTGGACATATTAACCTTTGTTAATATATTTTATTTAAATTTAGGTGTTAAATGGAGTTTCAGAGAGCTAATTGATGATGATGATGAGGAAATTTTTGGGTCGGAAGGTCGGAAAGGGTACTTCTAATTGTTTTTGATAAACTATGTTGATTATTTTTCGAGAATTTTTAAACTAAACCCAATATGGTGCTCGGGTGACTAAATTTACTTACTCCCTCCGTCCCAGATTACTTGTTAGACTTTCGTTTTTCGTACGTCACAGATTAGTTGTTACACTTCTAAATTAGGTATGACCCCACAATTATTATATTGTCTATCTCTTCACACTTAATTTTTTCTTGTCCCACATCCTCTCTCATTCAATTAAAAAAAATAACCTCACTAACTCATATCACATCTACTTTTTCAATAAAATAAAAATGGATAATCAAACACCACTTATAACCTAAAAATTTATGCAAAGGTAAGTGTAACAAGTAATTTGGGATGGAGGGAGTACATTGCAACCTGTATGCTGCCTATGTTTATTTTAGTGGAGAAGGATTTGATTTAACTGCCGTCTACAAAACATTGGGTATGATTAGGTTTAGAGTGAAAATGTTGCATTGTGATATGAGAATAATGATATATGTAAGGTAGCTAGAGTATATTGGAACATGTCTTGATTTATGGGTTGTAGGTGAAGTACATTGTAACAGATTTTATTCTCAATTTTTTTTGTATCAAACTGGAGTACATCTTTTGAGAGTTCGATTTTAGAGCCGAAAACTTTTAGTAGACGTGCATTTGGATGAAAAATGCTCCATTCCTTTGGGTGGCAGTGAATTAGGGTTTGTTATTTATTATGTCTATCTTAATTGTTTACACTAATCAATTATATTTTTCTATTCAATCAAACTTCTTTATTTTATTGATGATATCAATAATCAAGAACAAACAAAATGACTAAAGTTGTATAAATTATGTCGAGTGGAATATAATTCAAGTGTAATAGATTATAATCAATCAGATGGATCAGAATTAATGAGGATTTTAGTCCTTCTGGTTGGATGTGATAAAATGACCCATGGTGCTTCAAATTGCGATTTCTTTCTTGAAGTGACTAGATATATGATGAGAATTGATATGTTGTATATAATCTATGAAGACTGAACTTATGATGTATTCCATTAATAATCATTTTAAATATTTTTTTCAATAACCTGATTAGGAAATGAGTTTCATGGAAATAGAGCCAACGAGTTTCTAGGATTTGAAATGTTAATTACAATATAATTGAATGAGTGATGCATAATTTATTTTGGGTGGTGCAAATTGTTGGCTTCATCAGTCTTTTGTTACAAATAAAGGTGTAGACACCTACTTTTGTCCCCGTTCCTGCAAGGGAAAGGTTCGATGATGAAAGCATAAAAACTCCATTTGACAACGCATCTCCTATAAAATAAACGAATCTCGATTCCCCATTTCATTTCACCCGAAACCTGCTATTTATGAAAACCTGCTAAAAATAGTAATTGCCGTAAAAGGTAGCTTCTAAGAGTAGCAAATCATAAAAGATAGAAACCTGTCAGAATTAGGTGTTGCATTCCAACATAAATCCTAAATGAGATAGAAAACTGCGAGAATCCTATTCCTAATATGATTCGGAAATAAGAGTTACATATTAATCGAAATCCTAACGAGCCTAGAGTTCGTAACGGGCCCAGACGTATTCCGTCACAAAATTGATACGCGCTAAAAGACTCGAATTAATCTCAAACTCTACGGATTTCAGGAATCCGAATCTGACAAAGAATTCGGCCCAGACATCACTATTTTCAACGCCCAGCCCTGGGCACCGAAATCTTTGACGCCCAGCCCTGGGCGCTGAAATTATATGGATCTCTATTTTCAACGCCCAGCCCTGGGCACCGAAATCTTTGACGCCCAGAGCTGGGCGCCGAAATTACCTGCGACGTGTTTTTTCCTAATTCTTTATGGATTAGAACTCTGCAATTCTATTTTTCCACGAACTCTTCCCTATAAATAGGCCCCTAGTTTCGACGTGAAAAGACACACAACAACACATAATATATTATGAGTATTGACTCTAAACCCTTTAGCCTAAGCCTCTTGCTGCGAAACTGTTCACGCGTTCTGTCGCAATCGATCCATAAATCGAACAGAACGTATCCTGTCCCATAATTGAGATTCGTTAAATAAAAAGGAGAAATAGCAAAGTCAAAGTGGTTAGTTTTCTGAGAACCGTGACGCACCTCTCAAGGGTGCGTCGTAATGTGTCCCTTTTCGATGATTTAACTGCTTTCCTCGCCCTTTTTATGAACTGTTAAACTAACCTAATATGATTGTTCTATCACGCCTAACAAATATAATATTTTTGGGAAATCGGATTATCATGCTAGGTCCCTTAATGCTATTTAAATCAGATAATCACGATCGAATTAGTATTATATGTTGCATATTGCTAAAATCAATTCAGATTAGTTTAATAGTTAACGTATGTCCCTTCAATTATTTATGCTGAGCTAGTAAGGATATCCTGCCTCTGGAGTTATCGACGAGCGAATTACTCCTCTCGGTAGTTACAGTCCCCCGAACCCTCAATCTCTACCTTGCGGGTGTATATTGAGAGATCCCCACACCAGGGATCACAAGGGAACCTACGGCCGTCGTGGTCAAACATAATTGCACTCCCTTTATGTCACGATAACTGGGTTTTGTCAGTTTTTCTCATTGTCGTTAAAAATTGAATGGCGACTCCTATATTACTAGTCAATTGGGTGTATACTCACAGGAAATCCAATTACACTTGATTGAATAAAAAGAATCGTCACACCCACGAGGGACAAGGTCACGCATTAGCCTCGCGCTTTTTCGACCCCCTCACAAAAGGGTAGGAGGTTTGCATGATCATAAAGTATTCCAGGAGCTTATTTTCACATCTTCATATCTTCTCATCTCCATCACACCTTCAATTTCACCTTAATTGTATTTTATTTAATGTTTCGCATAATATTTTTCAAATCTTGGCTCATGCATCTAGCTAACTCCATGGGTTATTGGGATTAAAGGCTTTGATATGGTTGTTGTGGTCAAAGAATTAATAATTTTATCAACACTACTCATCCCTTCCTTTACCATGGTCTCCTTTTTTTCCGTTGCCTGATTTTGATCATATCTAAGGTTGGATATTTTTAGTCAATGTCTATGTAACGTTAAAATGGTGGTTTGATTTAGATCTCTGGTTTAATTGTTGTTTTTATTGTATATTTTTGTTCTTCCGTTGTTCATATCAGTACGAAATCAAACTCTTGGTTTGTATTTTTTAGATTGAAGATGATTGCTATGGATCTTCATATTCATATATTCTTTATGGAGGCCTAGAGGGTATCATAATTACGATTCAAATTCTTTTAATCAATAACTTTGTTTTCGTAGCTAGACGTTTTTGGCACAATATCTGATATTTTTTTCTAATTGAGGAACTAATGGCACTGCTACCTTTTGTTATGTTTAATAATTTGCATGTCTAATATTCTTTGCATATTCTGACTTTATTCAAATTTTGTTTGACTTTTTCTTACCTTTTGTTTTGGCTACTTGGCAGATTTTATCAATTGTTCATCCATGTTATTCTCATTTTATTAATGTTCATGAATTGAGTTAACATTTTCTTCCACATACCCAAAACAAGACGAGGCGAAGAGGTGGTGGTAGAGGGAGAAGAGTGACTGTTGCACCTGGTGTGGCTAAAGCAGCAGTAAGAGCTAGAAAAACCGGTGGTGTTGGTCGAGGTCGGGGTGTTGAAGTGCTAGATTTAGACCCTGAAGTTCCAAGTGAAGGTCTTCCTGAAGTTATGACTGTTCCTGAAAGGCTATATTGTCATTTCCCTTACAATGGCAATGTGTTCCTTTTTTTTTAATGTTTATAATCTTATGTGTTGTAGTTTGGTAAGGGTGCTTTCCTCTGTTGTAAGATCTTATGTGAGTTCCGTCACTCTTTCATTGTATGTTTGTTGTTTTCGTTAAAAATGTTATTTATTCCCTTTCAAAATGCATGTGTAGATCATGAGTTAATGCCATGTCCTTTGGTTGACATTCAGAAGAACTTGAATTACCTATTTTGTCTAATCCTTGCATTTCTTGGAAAGATTTGTTTACTTTTTTTTGTCTGTTTTGCTTCATGTCATCTTCTTTAATGATTTGAGTGTCAACTTTTGTAGGGTTTTTTTTTTGTATTTTCTCTTGTAGTGGTATTTTTCGTATTTTGTATAGCTTGTACATAGAATTTTGTATGTAAGTTATGAGAGCTTGATGAATCTTATTTAAGACTCACCAAAGTCTCTAACTTTTCCAACTTTTCAAGTGTGTGATCAACTAGGTTTGACTTGATCTTTTCAATCCAACCCCCAAAAGGGGAGCCAAATTCTAGGTTCACACAAATGATGTAGTTGAATTTGAACATAGAGAATCAAAGCTCAAAATATAAGAAAGTGCGTAAAATACCCCTACGACTTTCAAATATTGAACTTTGATGGCGTCGCCACCAAACATTTTAAGGGTTCCGTTTGGAAGGACCAAAGTTGACTGTTTTTGGACAAGGCATTGAATCTTGAAACCGAATGTATGAGATTCAGGTACGGAAACGAACCGCTTATTTTTGTAGGCTTTAGAAACACATTCAAATAAAAGACAAGGATTATTTTGCGAAATCCTAACTATGGCACTAGGTTGGTTGAATCATGCATTTAGAAACATTGAAATTTCTACTTGTACGTGGTCACTTTGCTTTAAAGTTAATTCAAGGAACCTAAGGCCGGTTTGTCCAATAATTATCTTTGTGTAGCGAGATGTAACCTTTTGTATATTGTTGTATTTAGCATGTTGGGCGATGAAAGCAATAAACACATAAAGCATAATCACAAATAGAAAAGGAATTATTGAAATGCATACAAAACTGGTGTGATAGTGAAATGGCGATATTGAAAAGTGCGGCATTGAAAGTACGATATTGAAAGTGCGATATTGAAAGTGCGATATTGAAATTGCGGTATTGAAAGTGCGATAATGAAATTGCGGTATTGAAATTGTACTATTTTCTTTGAGATCCGAATGCCAAGGAACTTCTTAATAATAAGTGTGCCCGACACGGATTCAATTATCTAGAAAATCTTAACTTTAGATGAGTTGCTCATCTTGAAGCATCATTGATTTTGGGTATCGAAATAGAACTTTGAAATGAAACTTGAACTTGAATAAAGAACTCGAATATTGAAATTAGGAGGTTTGATTCTTAAAGATTAGACCTTTCCATGCTAAAAGGCCTCACCTTTAATATGCTCCATGACATGAAATCGATTCTAGTTTAAAGAGAAGTTGATCTCATTTAAACATCATTGAATATTGAATGTGGAACTTTGAATATTGAACATAGAAATTTGGATGTTCATGTGTTTTAGTTTGGAAAAGTGTTTGCACATTAATTCCCAAACATCCTTGAACTTGTATAAATAAGTTGAGTTTTTTTGAGGATTTGATGATGATTGTTGTAAGGAACACTTTCAAGAATGAAAGCTTCAACTTAATAATCATATTTTTTTGAAAATAAAGCATAAAGATTGAAACTTGAAACTTGTAAAGGGAGTTTGGAAGATCATTTGAGGGGGGTTTCAAGTATGAAATCCCCTCAAAGATTACTCATTTTGAAACATTTCCTAGTTCAAGTGGGTATGAACATCACAAGAACATCATAAGATTAGTAAACTTGAAATAAGAAAGGTAGAAAATTGGATTAAATCATGGTGATTTGTATTAGGGATTCAGTTTTACCTTGTTAGGTTTAGGTTAGATTTTCGATTTTTACTCCCAATTGCTTTAATGTTTGAAAAATTGTAGGAAATGTTGAAGATTTTTGAAGATTGAATTTTGCATTTGGAATTTTGAGAGGAAAAATGTGTATTACAACGTTGTATTCGAATTCTCCTCCTCCATTTGGGTGAAAATGAAGGGTTTAAATAGGGGATTAGCCAGCTAAAAGCCTAACCACGCAAGCGCCAGGTGCAGGGCTAGCACTAGGCATTGCTGACGTGTCCCATATGCTGCCAAAGAAGGACGATGACGCCGTCCTTTCTTCGTACCGGGACTTTGTACGAGCTTTGGAGCGTAGTGTTTGCCTGGTGGTTAAGGCAATATTTTGCGACTAAAAACTCACCTTTTGAATCCGAGTTTTGTATTTGGACTCGGTTTACGGGACGGGGCCCAGCATGCTCGGTTTTGTGGGTCGGCGCCTGATTTTGTATTGCTTAATGGCATTTTGATTGGAAATGGCCTTGTAAAACCAATGGAGAGGTCCATTGGGTGAGATTGTGTTTGGATTTTGAACTTAAATTTTGGAAATTGAATTTAGTACCGAGTTCCGAAATGGGAACGGGCTCGGGAATCGGACTTTGGATTTTGGATTTTGGAATACATCTTAGCAATTGGGACTTCCGCATGGAGTTTTTTCAACCACCTAGAAAGGATAATGGTTTCGTCATCATCCCATCAGGGGAGACACGAATTAGGTGTCTACAGAAGCCCCCACTTTGACTGATCGTTCGGTTAGGAAAGCGAAATTCAAAGTTTTCGAATAGAGATGGAGAACAGTCAAGATGTTCTGCAATCAAGACCATTCTATTTACGCCGGTACTTGCACAAGACAAGTGTTAGAAAAAAGGATAGAGTCTACCTCCGTGCGGCTTGACGACTCTGATCTTTGTACGGGTTGCATTTCTTTTCCAACTTTGACTTAGATTGGAACTTGGCATCAAAATTTCGAATTTTGAACTTTAAAATTTTGAATTTGAACACCCAGAGTGAATCCGCTGGGTTTTGTACTTGTTTGAAACGCCGTACGAGGCTTGAACCGCTGGGGAATATATCCATTGGGGAAAAGAGTTTTTTTATTGACTCTTGGAATTTGAATTTCTTTGCCTTTCCCGGAGCTTAAGTCCACTGGGAGTAGAAAGATTAAATCCGCACATTTTTCGGACTTCATATACTTGAGATATTTATCTGTCAGGGTTGATAGGACATATGTATACCTGTATTTATCGGAAAGGAGCTTGATTTGATGTTTGATGCCTGGTGCAGAAAATCGTTGTATTAAAGTACGTACAATCATCATGGAGAAACGCGCTATGATTCCGCGCATTCAGAGGGCTTGGTCGAGCACATTTTCTTTGCTTCTTCTTTCTCTCAAAGTTCGATTGGTCTCTCCCTTTGATCTTGTTTCTCTTACATTTCCTCTACACTTGTCCATGTAAGTATTTCAAGTTTTGCTTTTGAAATTACCTTAGGATGGCATGTAGGATAAATTTTTGTACTTGAAATTTTCTTTTATTATTGATGTTGAATTTATTTCTTGAATATGTCGAATTTTGTTGAACTGTTTGACATGTTGAAATGTAATTGGTAGTTGGCTTTTGTACTTTGTATGAAAGTTGTTTGATAGCCTTCTCGAACTTGAACTGTTGGAACTTTGTAGAATACAAATTTGAATTTTTGCACTTGGAATCTTGTACTTAGAATTTGTAGATGCCGACTTTACTGGGGACCTTTATGGATCTTGTATAGGAATATTCTTGGATAGTCTTGGCGTCGGTGTAGTACTTAAATACCTGCTTCGTCATGGATAGCCTAGGAGTTGACCTTTAATACCTACTTCGGCATGGATAGCCCATGTGTTGGTGTTGACCTTGAATACCTGCTTTGGAATGGATAGCCTAGGCGTTGGTGTTGACCTTGGATAGTCTCTTGAAATAGAAGTCCCTGGCTAGACTTGTAATGTCACTGGGGATTTTTTAGGCTCTTGAATTTTATAGGGATAGTATGAGATTGCCCCCAGACTTGGACGTTGATTTTTGTATTTTGAATGCTTCTAGTATGCCTCGTCACACTCGGAGGAAGCTATCTGAATGCTCGAGCAGTTGGGCGGTTATGAAGGACGCTTCTGATAATGAAGTTGCTGAGATGGAGGCGATGTTAGGTTATGAATAATACAATAATATAATTCATGCGGAAAAACCATAAAGCCAGAATCCAAATTAATTGCCACATAGTCAATTAGCATAATTTAGGTTACATACAATGTGATGCGTGCCCTCCCTAGCTGCTCCCGAACCGAACAAGAATAAGTCTTTAGAGCCCCAAATGTTTCCCCTCCGCAGAAAGTCCACAGCACGTTCAGATCCGCCAAAGGTTTAACCATCTAGGATTTTACTTAAGGTTTTATGTATCCGGGTTAGGCTATATTATGTTCTCCCTTGAACACAATGTAAGTAAAGTATATGATTTTCAATGTATGTAATTATGAGGGCCTAGCCTCATATTTATAGGGTAGGAAATAAGAAATTTGAGTCTTGCTAGGAAAAGAGTTACCAATCCTACAAGGATTGAAATTCTTATCCAGTTAGAATTGCAACATTAATTAAACTCTTCACTAAACCAATTCTAGTAGGACTAGAAATACTTAATCCCAAAGTTACTTGGGAACTAGGCAATCAAAATTTTCTTGGATCCCAAGACGAAGAAACCAACGCATCCACAATGGGCCACGCTGGTGCGCGTGCCTGCCTAGGCCCAACCGCAGCTGCAGCTGGCCAGAGGCCCAACGCGTTGCAGCCTTGGCTTGGCGGGCTGCTACGCTGCTGCTGCCTTGCTTGCTGCTCGCGGACCACTGCGCTTCCAGGCCATCGGCTGGGCGCTGGCGCTGGGCTTCGTGCCCAGTGCTATGCGCTCGGCCTTTTGCTTGTCGAGCGATGGGCCGGCTCGCTTGCCGCCTTGTCGCTCGTCGAGCTTCTGATTCGTTTTCCGATTACGTAATCCATTTCCGTTTCGAACAAATATTTACGTTTCCGGAAATAATTTCATTTTCCGACAATATTTCCTATTCCGGTAATATTTCCGATTCCGGCAATATTTCTGATTCCGGCAATATTCTATTTCCGATAATATTTTCCGATACGAACCATGTTTCCTTTTCCGGCAACATCTACGAATTGGGTAATATTTATATTTCCGCCATGAACCATATTTCCGTTTCCGGCAATATCATCATTTCCGGAGTATTCTTTATTTTTCCTTTTGATGATTTCAGCTCCCACTGGAACCGAAATCCGTCGTTTCCGAATGATAATAAATGGAGTATTTAATGAATAATATATTTACTTAAATACTTGATCCGTTCACGTACTATTTGTGTGACCCTACGGGTTCGGTCAAGAGTAAGTTGTGGATTAATATTATTAATTCCACTTGAACTGAAGCGGCTTCTAGCTAGGCATTCATTTCACTTGATCTCACTGAATTATTAACTTGTTAATTAATACTGAACCGCATTTATTAGACTTAGCATTAAATGCATACTTGGACCAAGGACATTATTTCCTTCAGTCACTCATCCAAAGTTCTTACCATTTATGTTGAGTATTCTGTTTCAACTAGATGATCTTACCAGAAGCTTCTAAAGTTCTCTAAGCATCGATCTATTCGAATGTCTAAGGACTAGACTCATTCGAGAATTAAATGGACAAAGATATTAAGTTGTTAACCATTGGTAAAGCTGAGTGTTAAACTCAGTGCTTTCTGATCTCAAGCACCAATCGGTTTGCCATTCGACTTTGATACTCGAAAACAACCATAAAAGTCGCTATAAGAAACGTACATTTAAATTGCTCATTTTCTCTCATTTCCGTGAATCGTTCTTGGATTCACTACCAATCGAGGAAATTTACTGTTACCTTTCTCAAAGGATTTACTGCAATGCAAGATATTTAATTATAAACAATAATTAAAACATACATTGAAGCATGCAAAGTCTAAACATTTATCATGAGTAATAACTTGAAAATAAAGGAATCATGTATGAGGGGGTCGAAAAAGCACGAGGCTAATGCATGACCTCGTCCCTCGTGGGCGTGACGTTGTCAGATCAAGTGTAGTTAAATTTCCTGTGAGTTAACACCCAATCGACTAGTAATATAGGAGTCGCCATTCAGTTTTTAACGACAATGAGAAAAACTGACAAAACCCGGTTATCGTGACATAAAGGGAGTGCAATTATGTTCGACCACGACGGCCATAGGTTCCCTTGTGATCCTTGGTGTGGGGATCGCTCAACGTACACCCGCGGGGCAGAGATTGAGAGTTCGGGGGACTGTAACTACCGAGAGGAGTGCTCATTGATAACTCCAGAGGCAGGTTATCCCTACTAGCTCAGCATAAATAATTGAAGGGACGTGCGTTTAAACTATTAAACTACTCTGAATTGATTTTAGCAATATGCAACACATAATACTAAATCGATCGTGATTATCTTATTTAGATTGATTTAAGGTGCCTAGCATGATAATTCAATTGTCCAAGGTATTATCTTATTAGGCGTACGTGATAGATCAATCAAATTAATAGTTTAACAATTTTATAAAAGGGTGATGAAAGCGATTAAAACATGCGAAGGGATACATTACGACGCACCCTTGAGAGGTGCGTCACTGTTCTCAGAAAACTAACCACTTGGCCTTGCTATTTCTCCTTTTATTTAACGAATCTCGGGTTTCTGAGCAGTGTTCCAGTATTTAGGCTTGATTCATCAGCTACAAGGGACAGGATACGTTCTGTTCGACTTTTGGGTCGATTGCGACAGAACGCGGGATCAATTTCGCAGCGTGAGGCTCAGGCTTAGGGTTGGAGTCAATACTCAGATTATGAATTGTGTGTTCTCTTCACGTCGGTTTTGAGGCTGTATTTATAGGGAAAGAGTTTGTGGAAAGATAGATCTTTAGAATCCGAACCCAAAGAGAATTCGGAGACGACACGACCCCAGGTATTTTCAGCGCCCAAGGCTGGGCGCCGATGATTTTGGCGCCCAGACCCAGGCGTTGAAAATAGGGTCTGAGGCGAGCCTTTTGTCAGATTTGGACTCTTAATCACGAAGCTTTTGAGACTTATCCGAGTTTCTTAGTGCGTATCAACTTATGACGGAATGCGTCTGGGCCCGTTACGAACTCTAGGTTCGTTAGGAATTTAATAAATACGTAACTCTTATTTTCGAATTATAACAGGAATCGAATTCCTTTTGCCAATTCTATCTCTTTTAGGACTTATGTTGGAGTGCAACACCTAATTCTGATAGATTTCTATCTTTTATGACTTTGCCACTTTTAACAACTACTTCTTACTGCAGTTACCATTTTTAGTAGGTTTCTATAAATAGCAGTTTTGGCTGAAATGAAAAGGTGATTGAGATCCGTTATTTTATAGGAGATGCGTTGCCAAATGGAGATTTATGTTCTCATCATCGAACCTTCCCTTTCGGGAATGGGGACAAAAGTAGGTGTCTACAGTTAGCCCCCACTTTGACTGAGTCTTGGAGTAAGACGATGGTCAAAGTATTAGACGGAGTGCGTCATACAAGCCATGTTGTATGTGACCTGTTTTGCGAGGGTCTCACGAGCCCCCGAGTGATAACATTTGACTTAAGGGTCATCACTTGAAGCGTTAACATATTCCTCACGTGTCATTGGAATTTGTTAAGTATAGAAACTCCCTCACTTTGTCATTGGAAGTACCTACATATGTATAGAAACTCCCTCATTTTGTCATTGGAAGTATCTACAGACGTTTTCGAAATCAAAGCTATAAAGTGTAACCAGGCCTGGCCAAACCCGATCACGAGGTAAAAATGTTTTTAAAGATTCTCATTTTCATGGTCAGCTAAACGAGAAAACCCCCCTTTGTTTTTATAGGACGTAAAACGAAGGAAAATCCAGCACATCGCTCTTTTTTGGAAAAGCGGAAAACCAATCCGTTGATTTTTGAAAAAGGGAAACCATCTTTTGATTTTTGGAAAAAGATAAACCATCTTTTGATTTTTGGAAAAAGATAAACCATCTTTTTATTTTTGGAAAAAGATAAACCGGGAAAGTTATCGTTGCAACTAAGAACCTGCGCGTTTTAGTGACACAGACCCCGCCCGCTGAAGGTGGGCGAACCTGAATTTGTTTTTTTTTATTTTATTTGGGACTCGCATGGTTCTGACGCGATCCTGCCTGATCGAGGTGGGCCAAAATCTATTTCATTTATCCTTGGGATTTCTTTTCAGAATTTTTTATTCATTCTTGTAAGAGCGAGTTCTCTCGAGAAATGCTCGGGTTTAGTCGTAACCTGAATGTGGGTTGGCAACGTGTCTAAACGGACCATCGTTTCGTGGCCGTCTGCCTTTCATGGTTTCGAACAGGTCTTTGCGACCCATAGGATGTATGTCACCGTTTAGAACTGGCTTAGTTGTGCCATTACTTGGGTCCTTGCGAAATGACTGGTGGGACCATATGCGAATGTTAACGGAGACCTTTACCTTGAGGTCGAGACCGCTTTTGAATTTGTCCAAGCACGGGACGCAGCCTGGAAGCGTTGTTTCAAACTTGCATCGTGTATTTTCTTTCTTTCCAGCCCCCAAGCATTCGTACTTGATGGTTGCTCTTTGCCAAGAAGAGTGCGTAGTTTATAACGTCCTTGATCGTGTTTGGGATCGTGCTCGTAAGTGCGAGCGACCTTGGTAGTGGTATGCTACTTTGATGAAATCGTGGAGTGCGACTTCATTTTCCGGGCGACAAAGTTCACTTCATTTTTTCAATGATTAATACATCGAGCTTACTTTGGCCCGGATTGATCTCTTTTAACAAATGAACGCTTTTAATTTGAGAAACCAACGACGTAATGATTTTTTTTTGTTCCGAAGAATGACCTTGATTATTATATGTTTTTTTATTGCTTTGAAAAATGTACACATATTTTTGGAGACGAGTCTAAGTTTCGACACTTGCTTTCACTATTTGGGCTCTAAAAGTGCTTTGGGCTTGATCTTGATTACAACAGGGCCCCGTGTCTACTAACACAGTTTTTAGGCATTTTCCTGGTTCGCATTTTGGAAGAGTTGGGCTTTGGGCTGCATTCTCAACGCCCAGGCCCAGGCGTTAGATATTTTGGCGCCCAGCCTAAGGCGCTGAAAAAGCTACCTTAGCAGCCCTTTTCACTTTTCGAGATTTCTCAACGCGTTTCCGAATGGGATCAGGATGATTTCGTGTATATATAGGGGGTTAAGTACGTTTTTCTTTTTCACCATTATAGGGGGACGGAAGGCGGCGAAGGCAACGACGACAGTGAACAGGGTGAAGCCGCCGGTGAGAACAAAGCAGCTAGTGTTGGTGTTGGTTTCGTTTGGGAGGGAAGCAGCTAGTGTTTGTCGAGCAATATTAACCTAAGTCAGAATGTTCCTAAGCAATTAAGCTGAGCGCGAATTCGAAAAAAAAAAAATCAAAACACATTTGCGTCGCAGCTTTGTTAAACTGCGACGCAAATGACTCTAGGATGCCCCCCAGAGTCATTTGCGTCGCAGATTAGTAAATCTGCGACGCACTTGATTGAGTTAATTGCGTCGCAGTTTTACTAATCTGCGACGCAAATGACTCTGGGGGGCATCCTAGAGTCATTTGCGTCGCAGTTTAACAAAGCTGCGACGCAAATGACTAAATTTTATGCTAAAATTTGTCATTTGCGTCACATGTTCAGAATGGCGTGGCAAGTGCGGGGATGCAAATAAGCCTTTTTCCACTAGTGTTACCAACTTCTTCTCTCCTACAATTATCTATCTTTATTTTTTACTCTTTCCATGTCGATTCCTCCCTTCTCCCTCCAACGAGTTGTTAGGCGCTGGCTTAGAGCCCTTAATCCCACAGAAAAGGTTTTGTTGAAAGGATACCACTTAGAGGCACTTTTAGGCTTACAACAAATTAACATTGATTATAACTTTCTGTATGCCGCCCTAACATTTTGGGATTCCGATCACCATGTTTTTGTTTTTTAGGGCAATGAGGTATGCCCTTTGCCAAACGAATTTGCCGCAATCCTGGGTTATCCTACCAATGCTACTCCTGCTACCCCTGGCACTGTTGAAGAGGGTAAAACAACTATAGGGGCTTTCCTAGGACTAGATGATGAAACGCTTGCTGAGATCATTATGGGTTATAAGGTTAATTTGGCGAAACTTGCAAAACATCACTTTAGGCCTAGTAAAAATATGACTGAACAGAAATTGAATATCCGGGCACTTGTATTCTGCTTGTTGAACCACTATTTACTGTCGAATAACAATGGTGAGTTTGGTGACATAAGGTTGATTCCCCTGATCAGTCACATGGAGAGTTGCTATTCTATTATGCCGTTGATTGTTGCTGAGACCTTGTTGGGTGCGGATGAGTTAAAGAAGGATGCCAAGTCTGAAAATTTTAAGAGGAGCCCCCTATTGCTACAGGTAATTGATCGTTTATTTGCGCGCATATAATTATTTTTTTCTTTTCGTTTGCCTCTGCCTGGAGCTGATTTTCAGCGCCCAGGGCTGGGGGTCGGAATTTCTGGCGCCTGGTCCTGGGCGTTGAAAACGCGTCCCAGGCCTTATTATTTTTCTGATCGTACCCGTTTTTTGCAGACTTGGCTCATGGAACGACTTAGGCTTCTAGAAGCTCCTGTCGATCCTAAATATTATCGCCCTATAGCTTTAGGCAACCGAAAGTATTTGCACCAAGGCCAGGACGAGGCCGAATGGGCCTCCTATTTTACTCATGGCATATGTTCTATTAAGTGGGTGGTACCGTGGTGGGGTTTGACTAATATGACGGGGGGTTCCGAGACGGTAGTTCATGTTTCTTTGTTGGGATTATCTCGGCCTGTTTACATCTTTCCTTACCGAGTCATGCGACAACACGGCTTAACGCAGACTATCCCATTTGCTGATACGGTACCACCTAAAGTAGCGGTTTTTTCACGAGCACGGGTTCAAGCGTGGGCTAAGTATTATGGTGGCCTCCCGCGTTGGACCGTGACTACTGATGGTTTTGTGGGTCTTTCTGAGAATTATAAGCTGTGGATGGGTTCCGATGATAAGGCTGTGAGAACTAAGGCTCGAAATGAAGAGTCGGCTGAACTTTTGATACCTCGAGGTAGGGCTAAGTATGAAAACCTTAATCCTGCTAACTCTCGTGAAAATGGCATTAAGGATGTGAAATCTCGTCCTGATCGAAAGCGAAAGGAAATTCCTCCCCGTTCCAGTTCTAGGACTAAAAAGGTACCTAACATGAAGGGGCCTGATGTCCCCAAAAGAGATGCAAGCTCTCGCAGAGATCGTCGCCCGAATAATATATGGGTTAGGAAAGTTCAGCCCCCAGTTAAACCAGTGGCTGATCGAATTGATGTTGATAATCCTTCCCCTCCCATGATTTGTGCCCTTGAGGCTGAGCGGGCTATAGCTGTTCAAACTGAAAATGTTTCTGAGGCCTTGGCATCCTTGGAAGTTAGTGTCAAGGAGCCTGTTCTTATGGAGATCGACATAGGGGTAGCGCAGAAGCCTGTGGGGGTGGACCCTGCGAACATTGCCCTCTACAACACTCTATTTGATGATCCGGAAGAACTCGAGTAGTGTAGTTCTTGCTAGGGTGTAGATGCCCTTTATTTATTTCAGTTGTGTTTGTTTTTCATTCCTTATCACTTTTGTTTTCCTTCTTATTATTTTTAAATATTAATAAAGGCGTGCTTTTATTTTTCTGGTTTCTTTGCTTTCTTGTTCTCGCTTTGCTTCTCTTTTTTATTCGCTCATTTCCAACACTTATGCACATTATATATTTTTTGATTGGACCGAATCTATAAATGGGATTGCCTACGTATCCTTGTTAAATAACTTTAACTTAGAATCAGGTCGCGCGTAGTTCTGGCTAGAATGAATTTTAGGATGCCGGATTCGATAAGTATGTTCTGAGATGGAAACATATTATTTGAAACGGTAGAATAGGCGATGTTTATTTTGATCTGCTGCTTTGCCGTAAGTCGAAATTTGCTTCATGATTTTTTTTTGAGTACATGTGTCTTGCGCATTGTTTGAGTACATCCATAAATAGGCTATATTTTTTAGTGCATGTATTTTGCGCATCGTTTTTTTTTCATGTTTTTTTTTTGTGGTATGTATATCTGAATACGTGAACACGTGTTGTACCCCCCAAGTGTTTATTATTTTTTCGTGTATGTGCGGATAAAATGACGAGCACTTCTGGGTAAACTTTGGCAAGCAGAGAGTTTCAACGCCCAGACTGCGGCGCTAATGATTTCGGCGCCCAACTCTGGGCGCTGAAAATGATTTCTGGGGTGATTTTTGGGCGTGTTGCTTTTTTCTTTCACATGTTTCTTGCTTTTACTTCTTTTTTGTTCTTACTTTTTTATTCGCCTGAAATCAATTTTGACGCTATTTCGGAAGCTTTTTGGACTTTTAGCGTGATATGCATTTCCATCCGGATTAACTTTATCTATTCGTGACTCAAAACAGTTTTGAAAACGGAGTTAGGGTGTGAAAGATGTGAAGATCTTTGTTTAGGGTTTTTGGGTGGGTTGAGGTGCGTGTTGTTAATGGTGGGAATGATGGGTTCATGTTTTATGAATTTTTTTTATTGAGCAACATTTGCATTGTTTGATTTCTTTTCTTTTTGATTTCTTTGGGTTGCATGGGTTGACTTTTATGATTGCACGGATTGACTTTTATGTCTTGGAGGTACGGTTTATTTTGTGGATTTCGAGAATTGGTTTTGATGTCACGATTCAAGACCGAGTGGGCCTTTCTATTGGGCCTAAAGTGGGCTGCTTCCTTATATTTTTCGATTTTGTTTTTGCGAATATGATTAGTGCTTGTTTAGTGTTAGAGCAATTTTGAGGAGAAATCTTACGCCTTTATTAATTTGGAAAGTAAAGAAAACACACTGAAAATAAATTAACTTATATTCTAAGGGGTCCTAGGACCATCTCTAGAGTTTTATTATTTCTATCATCTAAAGAACTACTAGGCGTTTTTCTAAAGTGCTCTCTATGGCTCAAGCCTTGGGTTTAGTCTCGTAGAACTTTGGTCCTTCGCCTGTACTCATCTTGAACTCTATTCCCTTTGCATTGACCCACTGATATGTCTTCACCCATCCGTTCTCGGTCACTTCTGGTGTTGATATGGGGGTGATTAACCAGGTTGGATTGAAACCTTCATCTTGTAGGGCTAGGGTGGTTATTACAGTCTCGTCCTCCATAGGCCTCAAATCGTTAAACAATGTCCATAGAACTTGGTTGTCTAATATTTCGGTTGTTTCAGTCTTGGGGAGGTGGGGTGCCTCATCCATAGTATGACAGTACGTCATGGAAAATTTGAAATCCGGGTTTTAGCAGGCCATTCTGAACAAATGGTTCAGGGAAGTCGCAACATGGGTGTTCTTCTCCTTCTCGGACAAACATACCGTTAAGGGTTCTTTGGTATGGGGAAAGAAGGGTGGTTTGTTTTGTCTTGGCTGGCTTAAGGCGTAGCCTAGACAAGTGGTCAGCAATATCTTCCTCCGTTGGTGTATAGCCTAGACCAAAGGGAGTAGTTTTGTTGGGTAGGGGATGGAACATGTTGTTCTTCTTCCTTATGCCCAATGGAGTTCCCAGGAAATAGCCTTGAACTAGCAACATCTTAGGGATGACCCGGGACGCTCGCGGATCTAGAAATGCTAAATTGTAATCCTCAATGACTTGGATGACTTCATCCACTTGAAAACCGTAAAGGTCTTCTGCAGCATCGGTCGTTCCGACCATAGTACAACTGACGTCGAGAGGAGGGGCGCGTATTTCTAGAATTAACCCGTTATGGTTAAGTTTAACCATCTGGTGCAAGGTAGAAGCCACACCTCCTAAGTCATTGAGCCAAGGGCGCCCTAAGAGGAGGTTGAAAGTGGGCTTGATGTCAATCATCTGAAACTCCGTGGTGCGTGCCACAGGCCCGGTTTGTATTGTGAGGTTGATTTTTCCCAACACATGCCTTCGAGAGTTATCATAGGCTCTCACCCCCTGCGTGGAAGTTTGGAATTCATCATTTCTTAGCCCCAGGCAATGGGCGGTTCGCAATGGGCAAACATTTACCGCTGAACCGTTATCTACGAGGGCTAGGGGGATTTTTTGTCCTTTGCATCCAACCACTAGATAGAGAGCCTTATTGTGGGCGCCTCCTTCTTTAGGTAAGTCTTTATCAGGAAAAACTATTGCTTTTTCCTCAACATCTCTCGTGAAGTGGCTAACCAACGAGTCAGGTGTGATGTCCGTAGGGACTGAGATGAGGTCAAGTGAGCGAATAAGTTTTTCACGATGTTCCTTTGAAGTGCACATGAGATCCCAGATGGTAATCTCGGCTTTGGTTCTTTTTAGTTGCTTCAAGAGAGGATTTTTGATGACTTCTGCGACGGTGGTGTGCCACACGTTTTCAGGAGTCTGTCTGACTGGGATGTCGTCCACGGGAGGTAGGCGAATATCCTGCTGGTATACCCTTCCGGACCAAGTGAGATTGTCAACTTCGGGCTCTTGAGGGGTGGTGTCAATGGGAGAGTGCCCGGGCCAAGTTTCAGTAAAGAGGTCCTGGCCCGATACTTGGGACAGGTAGATATCTTCAGCATCATCATCCCACACACCGCACACTTCTCTCTCGATTTGATCCATAGGGACCATGGCGATTGGTGCACCTTGGGGCGTAATATACACCGTAGGGTCAAAGTTCATATTTTCTGGTTGATCGAGAGAGATGTAACAAGAGCCGAGTGGGCTCTTGTTGTTGTTTGTTTTGCCAACGTTAGGGAGGGGTATTATTTCATCCTCTATCATATCCTGGATCGTGTTTTTTAGATTCCAGCAGTTTTCAGTATCATGCCCATTTCCTTGATGGAACTCGCAGCGGGCGCCCTCGACCCAGTATTTATTTTTGAATGGAGGGTCGGGTGTGGGGCCTATGGGCCTTAGTTTTCCTTGTTTGGTTAGTCTTTGGAAGGCTTGTACTAGAGTCGACCCGAGTGGGGAAAACTTTCGGTCTCGGGTCCATCTCCGGGGCTCCTTCGGGTTGGGGTTTCTTCAACGGCGTGGACCTCTTGGGCTTGAGGCGTGTGGCCCCTGTTGTAGGTATTACTTTTGTATGCAGGCTTGCTTTGTACTTTTTTTGTGAGGTCATCCTCGATCTTTATTCCTACATCGTAAACCCTCTTGAAGGTATCAAGCCCCAAGTATCTAAGATGTTGTTTATAAGCTGGGTCTAGGTTGTCAATGAATTTTTGGACCAATTCAGTTTCAGGAGGCCTATTGATTAGTTGGGCCGCTTGGTCCCTCCATCTAGCAAAGTAGGTCGTGAAACCTTCATTTTTCTTTTGGAAGAGGACTTCCAGCTCGCGCATGGTGACTTGAAAATCCATGTTCGACGAGTATTGCTTGATGAAGACATTGACAAAGTCCTACCAAGTGGGGAAGAGCTTAGTGTCCTGGTGGTAGTACCATTTGAGTGGCACAGGTTCCAAGGACAAAGGAAAGGCAGGCTGTAATACCCCGAAATTTTTTAACTTGATTTATTAAAATTAAAAATATTTATTAGCTTGTTTTCGTTTTAAATAATTACGAATAATCGAATTTCGTTATTTTAAACGTTTTTACTATTTATTTTAAACGATAAATTTATAAACGAAAATTTATTTATTTTTCGTTAACGATATTCTTATAAAGAATTATTTTAGCTAAACATTTCTATTTTTAGTAGTTTCCAAAAATAGCAACAAATTTCAGAATTTTGGCCTAATCTTGTGAAATGACTAAAATGCCCTCAAGACTAAGAATTTCATTTTCTTCTCTTTGCTTGCTCTTCACGTGTAGCAGGAAGAAGGGAAAACAATTCCTCCCTTCCTTCTTCCCTCATTTCGGTCCCCATTCAAAGCAAAAATTAAATTTGCTTCTTCCTCTTCATCCATTACAAATTCAACAATTCAGAATTCAATTTCAAAATAAAAACCAAAACCAAAAAAAATCAAATTCACTCCCCTTTGTTTCGTGTGATTTGAACCACCACCGACGTAACCACCTTAACCACCATCCCCACCGTCCACCTCCGTTCAACGCCACTCGACCACCGCAATCTCCACCGCCAACCCACCGTACCCCCCTTCTTCCTCTCCTTCTTTCACGCACACCCCTGCCTCTCCTCTGCTTCCTCTTCCTTCACCCCACCTCATCACCAACACCACGCCACACACCACCGCCTCCAGCCACCCTCATCATCTCTCCAACCCATCCCGCCCTCAATTTTGACGAGCCGCCGCCTAGACCCGACCAAGAAACACCCCCTTTCCCTTGTTTTTCTTGCGACCAATCGATCCCCTTTTCCCCTCCTTCCCTCGCCTGTAGCTCAACCACCACCATCAGCGTTTCAGTTCCGGCGCTGCGCGGCCCAGCCAGCCGCCTTCCACCCTCCTCCATTTCCTCCTCCTCGTGCCTTCCCCTGTTTCGGTTCCCCTCCCCTGTTTCAATTCGTGCCTTTTTATTCCCAGAAACCCAAAACCCAGATTTTAAAATCAAACCCATATTTAATTGGCCCAATTCCAATATTTGGGTTTTGGTAAGCCTATTTCCTATTTCCATTTTCAGATTTTTAATTTATCAATACATATGTTTTAATAATTTTTATAATATAGTTATTTATTAATAAATTATTTAATATTTTCAGGTTTAATTATCGATTTCAATTACTAGTTGTACTTAACAAAAACCAAATTTATATAATATTTTCACGAAAATCGATTTATGAAATATAAATAATTATTTTGATTAAAATTTCAATTAATAATATTTAAATTATGAAACAATGTTTTTTTTATTAAAATTAGTTATTTATAACATCACTACTTATAAAATTTATTAATTATAAAATATCGATTTTAGATTATTTATCGTTTAATAACTAATTCAATGATTTAATATTTTGAAAGAAATGGGACTCGGAGCTCAGGACGAACGAACCAAGGAAAAAGGCTTAGCAAATCGTGGAATTGAGGTAACGGCTATTGCTAGTACCCGCAATCCCCTTATAAATGTTTTATGAAATTATGATGTTATGATTGGATTGATGAATTAAATGTTTTGACATGTTTTATGGATTGTGGGAATGAAATATGATTTGTTTGAATTGTTTCTTATAATATGATTTGATTGAGTTTTCTCAGAAAATGATGCTTATGCAATGCTATGGAAGAATTGATATTTTAATTGATCCCAGGATCAAAATGATGTCTTATGATATTAAATGAGTTATGTTATTTCAATTGAAATACAAGCCAAGGCTTGGTAGGATTACATACAACATCATAAATGAAAGTGAAAGACCTGGTTTGTCTGGCGGTATATAAACTACCATCTTCCTATCTACCGGTCATGCATGCACCACGGACACCTGTCCACCCATGGATTACGAGCCCAGGCTTCCATGGTTGAACCCAGGCTCAGGGCCCAGGCCCATGTTACGATGATGAGCCCAGGCTCTTATGGGCCCAGGCCCAGTGGAGAATTCCTTCACGGTTCGTACTTGCCAACAACTAGCATGTTAATTAAAAGTTTATGAATGAATTTATTATGATGTTTTATTAAACGTGTTACTGATTCTATTCTCCTTGTGTTATTAAATAAAATGAGTTGAAATGAATTTACGTTGCTAGGGTAGTCGTTACTGAGTCTTCGGCTCACCGTTTTGTTTTCCGTTTTAGGTACTGCGGGGAACGATGGACACGAGTAGTGGCGAGGAATTTCACTTTATTATTATTCACCTAGTTTATGCTTAATGTTTATAATAGTTTATTTAAAGACTTTTAGTAATTTATGTACTTGTATTTTGGGAATATAGATGATTATTATATTAAATTGGAGGTTTTTATGGCTTATGTATGATGTTGCCTTGTAATTTCCAAGAGGGAATTACGGCAGGTAATGTCCCGACCAAATTAGGTTAATTCCGCTGCTAATTATGCTTTAATACTTGGATTAGAGGTCGGGGTGTTACAGTTTGGTATCAGAGCCAAGGTTCCGGGCCATAAGTGCTAAACCTTACGGGTTTTGCACGTAATAGAAATCATTAGGCTTTAAGAAAAGAGTTTTAAGGAATGAGTTAAAACGAATTTTCTAAAATCATGTTAAGTTAAAATGAATATGAGTGTGAGTGTAGGAACGGGATGAACGGGTTTATTTTCTATGATTTATTTGCTTTCATTTGTTGAGACATGTTATGTTGAATGTTGTTTGTCGAGGCTATGAATGATGTCACCAAGGGCTCGCAACGAGCAATCCGTTCACAATGATTATGCCATATCGATGCAATTATGAGTGTTTTCTTTCCTAGTGATTGTGAATTAGGAATTGTCCTATGATGTTAGAGAAAGATGAGTTTTAGTATCCTTTGACCTATCTAGATCTGATGTAATTTTGGGAATAATTTGGTTGAATATGAAGCTAACACTAATTGTTTGATGCATAGTGTGACCAAAACGCCAAATGAGGATAGGATTGCATTCCATAAGTTAGTAAGAAAACCAACGATGCAAATTGTCACTGCTTTGAAAGCTCCGGTGGTGAATTTTTCTGGTTATCCTTGCAGTGTTGTCGATCACCACTCACTGACAAAACTATCGTTTGTGAATATGTTTCCCTGAAAAGAAACATAGTATGCCTCCACCGAGAGAATCTGACTTTAGCATTAAAGTAATCACAAGATCCACCCCGATTCCTAAAGCACCTATAGAATGACAGCAACTGAGTTGCAATGAATTGAAGAAATAATTAGATGATTCAACTGAGTGCTTCACTTTTGGGAGAACTATCATATTTGTGAAGAAAAATGATGAAACATCGAGGTTATG
This sequence comes from Spinacia oleracea, assembly GCF_020520425.1. Lineage (NCBI taxonomy): Eukaryota > Viridiplantae > Streptophyta > Magnoliopsida > Caryophyllales > Amaranthaceae > Spinacia > Spinacia oleracea. Next base: position 73,313,464 of record NC_079491.1, on the reverse strand, counting down.
CATAGATTATAGAGAGTTGGACAAGAATAAATATCCTTTATTCTGCATTGATGATTTGTTTGACCAACTTCGAGGTACAAAAGTGTTTTCAAAGATAGATTTGAGGTCTGGATACCATTGACTTTATAATGAACTTGAGGATATTCCAAGAACAACCTTTAGAACCAACTATGGTCACCATGAGTTTGTTGTAATACCTTTTGGGTTAACTAATGCATCAGCTGTATTTATGGATTTAATGAGCCACATTTTCAAACCATACCTTGACGAGTTTGTAGTTGTTTCCATTGATGGTATTTTGGTACATTCTAAGAGTAATGAGGAACACGAGGAGCATCGGAGAAAAGTGTTAGATATGTTGATTGAAAACCAATTATGTGCTAAGTTGTCAAAGTGTAAATTCTGGCTTAAGGAAATATCGTTTTTAGGTCATATTATTTCTGAGAAAGGTGTATCTGTTGATCATGAGAAAGTAAAAGCAATCGTGGAATACCCTAGACCAACCAATGTCCCTGAAGTATGAAATTTTATGGGTTTAGCTGAAGATTATCGAAAATTTATCTAAGATTTCTCTAAGGTTGCCTTACCCACAATCTGATTGGTTAGAAAGAATATCAAATTTATGGGGAATGATGATTGTAAATTTGCAATTTGAGAACTTAAGAGTCATATCACAATTTCCTATATCCTTGCCTTCCATCCGGAACTAAGAGATTTGTTATTTATATTAATACTTCTAAACATGGAATATGATGTGTCGAAATGGAACAGAAAGGTCATAAATGATTCTCTCGCCAACTCCAAGTTCCTGAATAGAACTACCTTACTTATGACTTGATATACAATACCTTACTAGAAAAGCTAATGTTATTATAGATGCTTGAGTCAAAATCTTACCTAAATTCGATCCTACCTTTCTACGAGCCAACCAAGATGATTTGTAAAACCTAGAAGTTAAGTTGTTAAGAATAAAGGAAATGTTTGTTTAAATGCGTTAAGTCAGTACCGAGACCAACTTTGATTGATGAGACTAAGGAAATATTTGTTATGGAAGTCAAGTTCCTTAAGGATAAAGGAAACGGTTGCTCGAATGCGAGGCCAGCTTTGAATTATGAGATTAAGGAAGTACGAATTAGGGATTTGTGCTAAGAACAAATGATCGTTGTGGAAGTTATGACCATTAGGTTCAAGATTATTCTGGGTTATCACCGTCAGCCACACGTACTAAAAGATTGTCTATTGACAACGACCATAGAACCAATGACATTGTTAGCATGCCTCAGAAACCCATAACTGAAGTAGATCCTATGACGAAACTACTTGAGAAAGGCAGAAATAATACCAATGGTCCTTGTAATTCTCTTTTCTTATTATTCTATACTCGTTGATATTCCTTCATTTATTTATTATTTGTCATACATGTTTAGAGTTTATACCAAATAGGTTGACATCTGTATGATAGTGAGTACTGGGTAACCTGAGAGTTCAGGCATATTGAGATGATGTAATGAAAGGATTAGGTTGGAGATTATGAAGAAGATTGACATTTATGCGTATGAGAGAATAAGAGTAAATTACTCCAATGACTAAGAGACAAAAGGGTCGAAAATGAAAGGTTATCAGACAACTAGGGGAGAGAGAAAATTTTAGTTGCCTATAGTAAGTGCCCAAATATATTTCGAGAAGGAACCATGATAGACCTTTAATAAGAGAGGAAGATTTTAGTTTTCAATGAGATTAGAAGAGTTAATTTGCGGAAATCATTTAAGAATGATAACATGAAAATGTTACCTTGGGAACCCCAATCTTACGTGCAAAGAAACGATAATGTATGAGTATTATTGAAGATTAAGGTAAGTTATCATTATGCGTCATATATCTGGTATCAATGGAATTGGTGCAAAAGTATTTTTGAAGGTTCGTTGAGCTATTAAGAATATAGTAGAGGTTGTAAACCAAATACCATAAGGTTAGCTGAAATTATTTTGGGATTATCAATTGTATGTGAGATCTTGATGAATCACAATAAAAACCCGTGCTTTGATACATTTAGTAAACCTACCTATGGATATTTTAAGAATTATGGAAAACCCTAAAGAACAAATTTGAGGAAAATATAGGAGTTCCTGAAATTTTGGAATGTGTCAAGTTGGCAAGAAAGTAGTTTCGAAGGCTATGAAATGGCAATCTAGAGTGAACGACCTCAGCTAATCTATATATGATAAAGTATCTACCGTGTATTTTGAGTATATGTAGAAATCTCAACCAGGCTATGTTCAAGGATCGAGTCACGTAATTTGGGTTGAGCCCTCCATTGTTGGAAGAATTTGACCTAGGGGAGAATATGTTGAACACCATTGTTTTGAAGCGAAATCGAAAAAAATGCATGCTGAAGGACTAAAAGATGATTGATATGCTTCTATTAAGGAAGCTAAGAAGTTAAACAGAAATGTTATGAACCCAACATGAGTTATGATGAAAGACCCATCTGAGTTGACACATGAATAATATCTTGAAGAATTCTACCAAAATAAGTTATCAAGAATTAATCTATCAATAAGGTTGGTGATATCATTAAATGTTAGAAATTCGAAAAGAATGATTGAGGAATGCAATGGAATTGAGATTAGAAAAAAAGCAACAAATGACATGTCTATAGGACCAGGTAGTCTGAACTAAGTTTTCTGGGAGTTAGATTGTTTCTGATAAAGGCACGCTTGATGGCTTAACATTATCCGCAAAATCCGAGGTTCGTCGACTTAGAATATAAAGGATAAGTAGCAAAGTCACAAGTCTAACGATGTATTTCGAAGTCACGTGATTGGACTCGAACCCCTGCAGCGAACATGGTCAACGAAGTTAATTATTTGACGTAGACGAAAAGATCGAAGATCGAAATTAAAACGAATAAAGTAATGAAACTCAACGACAAAATTCCTGAAGCAAAGAGGCCCAATAGCAAATGAAAGCGAAATATCTTCAAATAGTTGCCTAAGAACGATATGATGTACGAATCTCCATGTTTTCTGAGAATGTGTAATGTATCAACCATGCTTATGTGTGAGATCAAATGATTAGTTATGACATGTATGTTTTCGATTAGTGAATGACGAATAGAACGATTAAATATGACTCGTATGATTCTAAGAATGGCAAGTTCGACTGAGCTCCATTTTCGAGGACGAAACTTTTTCTAAGGGGGTAAGGATCTAATACCCTGAAATTTTTTAACTTGATTTATTAAAATTAAAAATATTTATTAGCTTGTTTTCGTTTTAAATAATTACGAATAATCGAATTTCGTTATTTTAAACGTTTTTACTATTTATTTTAAACGATAAATTTATAAACGAAAATTTATTTATTTTTCGTTAACGATATTTTTATAAAGAATTATTTTAGCTAAACATTTCTATTTTTAGTAGTTTCCAAATAGCAACAAATTTCAGAATTTTGGCCTAATCTTGTGAAATGACTAAAATGCCCTCAAGACTAAGAATTTCATTTTCTTCTCTTTGCTTGCTCTTCACGTGTAGCAGGAAGAAGGGAAAACAATTCCTCCCTTCCTTCTTCCCTCATTTCGGTCCCCATTCAAAGCAAAAATCAAATTTTCTTCTTCCTCTTAATCCATTACAAATTCAACAATTCAGAATTCAATTTCAAAATAAAAACCAAAACCAAAAAAAATCAAATTCACTCCCCTTTGTTTCGTGTGATTTGAATCACCACCGACGTAACCACCTTAACCACCATTTCCCCACCGTCCACCTCCGTTCAACGCCACTCGACCACCGCAATCTCCACCGCCAACCCACCGTACCCCCCTTCTTCCTCTCCTTCTTTCACGCACACCCCTGCCTCTCCCCTGCTTCCTCTTCCTTCACCCCACCTCACCACCAACACCACGCCATACACCACCGCCTCCAGCCACCCTCATCATGTCTCCAACCCATCCCGCCCTCAATTCCGACGAGCCGCCGCCCAGACCCGATCAAGAAACACCCACTTTCCCTTGTTTTTCTTGCGACCAATCGATCCCCTTTTCCCCTCCTTCCCTCGCCTGTAGCTCAACCACCACCATCAGCGTTTCAGTTCCGGCGCTGCGCCGCCCAGCCAGCCGCCTTCCACCCTCCTTCATTTCCTCCTCCTCGTGCCTTCCCCTGTTTCGGTTCCCCTCCCCTGTTCCAATTCGTGCCTTTTTATTCCCATAAACCCAAAACCCAGATTTTAAAATCAAACCCATATTTAATTGGCCCAATTCCAATATTTGGGTTTTGGTAAGCCTATTTCCTATTTCCATTTTCAGATTTTTAATTTATCAATACCTATGTTTTAATAATTTTTATAATATAGTTATTTATTAATAAATTATTTAATATTTTCAGGTTTAATTATCGATTTTAATTACTAGTTGTACTTAACAAAAACCAAATTTATATAATATTTTCACGAAAATCGATTTATGATCGCCTGACCCTAGATCTTCGTAGGCTAAATGTGTTTGAAATTGTATTGGAAGGAATTGTGTTTAAAATGTGTTTGGAAAATGTGTTTGGAAGATGTGTTTAGAAGATGTGTTTAGGAAGTGAAAAGGCTTTTGAACTTTGCTTCACTTGATCCTGACTTTGTATTTGAATTAGCTTTGAAGGCCTTAGGGCCGAATAAAGTGTTGTTGTGTTAAATTCCGCTTGAACATGCTTTGCTTTGAATTGGCACATTTGGAATGAAAGACAACAACAATTGAGTTTTGGAATTGAGTTTGATTTTTAGGATGCCCTTAATTGAGGAAACTTTGAATTTTTTTGTATTAAAGTGGCCGGGCCTCGGAATGCGGTTGCCTACGTGTCCCGTTAGGGAATCAGGCCGGACGTAGTTCTGCCTACCTTACAGGACTTGAATTTGAATTCTTGAATTTGAACATGGAACTTAGACATAGAACTTTTTGAGTTGATCGAGGTTGGTCAGAGATCTGAATTCTGTTCCGTCGATGTCTGTTAGTTCGACTGCTCCCCCGGAGAGGATCTTCTTGACGATGTATGGTCCTGCCCAGTTGGGTTTGACAGTAGCTTGATAAGATCGTCCCGCTCTGCTGGAGAAAGAGTTAAACCAATCTGAACTAGTTTTGAATCACTTTGTTAGAAAGGTTGATTTTTTCTGTTTCCTCAATTATGGGCGTCCTGTTTTGGTGATTTTCGATAGCTTTTAGAAATTCAAAGTCAGTTTCCTGTAAAGCAAAGTTGTGTGGATTAGGATTTGATTTTGAATTAGGACTCGAAGAGTAAGTAGAAATTGAAGTGTTATTGAAATCAGCAATCATTACCTCGACTGTTTTGACTTGTAGCTCGGCCTTTAGAGGCACTTGATTGATGCAAGACTCTAGTTCTAGACACTTAGACTCATTGCTAGACTCAAAAATTGAAAGACAGAATATGGACCTGGACAAAGATACTAATCGAAAAGATAATTCTCAGGGTATTCCCAGACATCTGCATTGTAATCGTCATAATCCTCGAAGATGGGACTGCATGCACAGATTTTCAGGACTTGATCCCAGACTTGGTTCCATGTGCTGTAAGGAAATGCGGCGAAGCTGCCCTTGCATGAAGTGTTGTGCCCTAAGAGAACATTCTCACTATTTTATCCTCTGGTAGCTTAGGCTGAATTGTACGAGCGGAGATTGCCCATCTGTGGTAGTATTCTTGATTGCACTCATCCTTTTCTTGGCGTACAACCGGCTTTTTCTTGATGAGAGTGTCTCGGAAGCTTGAACCTTTGAGGGTGAGGCAGGCAGGGCCATCTAGTATTTCCTCGAACCAAGGCTCTCCGAATAGTAGGTCGAAGTTGGTAGGCACATCAACTACCAGGAACTCAGCATTGTCGTAATAGGTGTCAAAGGAGAAAACCAGCTCAAGGACTCCCAAGACTTTGTATGTGACACCCTGGAGTTTGACAACTTGTTGGGCACTCAGCATGAGATCGTACTCGGAGAACCCTAAAGCCTTCACGGTGGCGAGTGGACAGATGTTCTCTTGAATGTCGGTGGTTACCCTAGGTTCGGAGATCACCCAGTTTTGAGCACTTGGAAGCAGATGGGAAAAGCTTGGAACCATAAGCTCGTAACCTGGCTTGCATATGGTGGAGATCAGATTGCATGGAAACTCCTCTTCTTCATCTTTGCAGTCATAGGAGATGGCTTGTACATAGGGTGTATGCTTAGCCCCTAGAGGTAAGGGTAAGGTCTTGTTGTCGACCATATTCTGGATCAAGTTCTTGAGCTTGTAGCAGTCTTCGATGTCATGACCCTTCCCTTGATGGTATTTGCAATGAGCTGTCGGATCCCAAATCTTAGACCTTTTGTCGACGGGAGGATCGGGTGTTGGACCGATCGGTGCTATGACTTGTTTTTCAACCAGTCGATCGAATGCCTCACTGTAAGACATCCCGAGGTTTGTGAAGACTCTTTGGGGCCTACCTTGATAGTTGCGTTGGTTAGCACTGCTTTTGAAGTTGTTTGACTTTGGGCCTTGAGGAGCCTCTAGGGCGTTAACCTCATGAACTTTGGACGTTGCTTTAGGTCTCTTTCCCTTCCATTTCTCGGCTTGTGGAGCTGGGGATGTGAGCGCTTTCATCAGGTCATCCTCTATGTCGACCCCGATGTCGTAGGTTCTTTTGAAGCTCTCTAGACCGAGGTACTTCATATGAGAGTTGTATTTCGGGAGAAGACTGGCGATGAAGATCTTGACCAACTCTCGCTCGGAGGGCCGGGTTACCATTTGGGATGCCATTTCCCTCCACCGGTTGAGGTAAGTAGTAAAGCCTTCATGAGGCCCTTTCCTGAGAACTTCTAATTCCCTTAGAGTAGTTTGCAGCTGAATGTTGGGCTGATATTGCTCCATGAATGCTCGAGCAACCGCTTCCCAAGTATTTGTTTGATGTTCCTTGAGCGAATAGTACCACTTCTGGCAGACAGGTTCCAGAGACATAGGGAATACCACTAGGTATAGCTCAAGTTCGACCCCCTTGATGGCCATTGTAGCTCTGAAGTTCTTGAGGTGGTATTTGGGATTGTCAGTTGATTTGAACTTTGGAATATCATTGGCGGAGAATTTGTCTGACAGATTCGCCTTCCCCTTGAGGTTGTCTTCCATTGAGGTGTCAAAATAGTTCTCTTGATTGGTAACCTTGCTGACAAGACTCTCGATCTTCTTGGTTAAGTCATCGGTGGGCGCGCCCTGTTCCACGGCACCCAACCGGTTGCTTATGCTCTCCACATTGGTACTGAGGCTGGAAAAAGCTGCTAGGAGTTGAGCGAGTTGATCAGAGGCAGACATTTGGACTGTTTCTTGAATGGGACTGGGAGTCTGATTTGTAGGAGATGATCTGGCTGCTTGCTCGACACCGGCTATGCGGGAGGCTAGGGCTGATGGAGTTCTTTTCAACCTCTCCCCTCTTCGGCGAACCCACAGGATCTTTGGACTCCTAGTTAGGACACACCAGACAATTTTAGAACTTGGACTTCCCGACACATGATATGATTTGCATGCAATGAATGAGACCTAGACTTGACTCTAAGTGCCACTCCGAAGATTCGGGATTTTGGATTTCGTACTTGTATTCGGGATTTGCAACCCGTTGGAAATGTTTGAGAGGAGCCTTCATTCTTTTTGTGAAAGTTGACTCTTTGTACTAGAATTTGGGAAATCGAAAAGGAATATTTCGACCTATTGGAAATTGGACTTATTTGAAGGGGATTTCAACCCGCTCTAGGATTTGGAAATCGGACTTGTACTAGGAAATTGACTTTTCAAGGGAATTTCTACCCATTGGACTTGGAATATTTGAAGGGAATTTCAACCCGATTCAAAGAGAACTGGTTTTGTATTATTTAAAAGGGAATTTCAACCCGTCAATATTTTAGGGGAGTTTCAACCCATTGGACTTGGAATATTTGAAGGGAATTTCAACCCAATTGGAAGGGGATTGATTTTGTATTATTTAAAAGGGAATTTCAACCCGTCAATATTTTAGGGGAGTTTCAACCCATTGGACTTGGAATATTTGAAGGGAATTTCAACCCATTGGAATTTGTATTATTTTAGGGGATTTCCAACCCGTAGATGAAATCTTGAACTTGTATTATTTCTGGGGAGTTTCAACCCGTGGATTTGAACTTGTATTATTTCAAGGGATTTTCAACCCGTGGATTTGAACTTGTATTATTTCAGGGGATTTTCAACCCGTTGGAAGTATTTTGACTTTTGTATTGGGAAGGCAAGGATTTTTTGTAGCTTGAAGATGAGCTTGAAGTTTGAATTTTGAAATGGGAAGAGACGCACTTCCGTATGAGGCTTTGTATTTGGAGAATCCGGCATTGTGCCGCCGTTGGATTTGAAACATGGAATTTGGGAACTTGAAAGTCCGGCATTATGTCGCCGTGGACTTGGAATCTTGACGTATAGGACTTGAGGTTTGAAGGTTTGGAAGTTTTGAACTTCAAACTTGAGGTTTGAAATATGGAATGGGAAAGTCGGCGTTATGACGGTGTGAATTTGGAACTTGAAACTTTGAGTATAGGACTTGAAGTTCGAAAGGTTGAACCTGGAACTTGAGGTTTGAGTTGAAAAGTCGGCATTACACCGGCAATGAGTTTCGATATTCGAACTTGAGGTTTTGAGATTGGAGTTAGCAACTTGAGTTTGAGGTTTGAAGACTTGAATGTTTGAAATAGGAAATCCGGCATGACGCCGTTGGATTTGATCTTTAAATTTGACTAGAGAATCCGGCATTATGAAGCCGTTGTATTTGGGTTTTGAATTGAAACTTTGAAACTCGAAACTTGAACTAGAAAATCCGGCATTATGATGCCGTTGGTTTTGGACTTTGAATTTTGAACTTGAAATTTTGACTAGAGAATCCAGCATTATGGTGCCGTTGGATTTGGATTTCACTTGAAACTTGAAATTCGAAATTTGAACTAGAAAATCCGGCATTGTGACGCCGTTGGATTTGGACTTGACACTTGAGGTTTTGGACTAGGAAATTGGGCTAGAAATTTGGAATTGAAGACCCGGCATTATGATGCCTTTGGATTGAATTTTGACTTGAAACTTGAAATTTGGAACTCGAAATGGAAAATCCGGCATTATGACGTCGTTGGATTGAATTTGAAATTTGGAACTCCAAAATCCGGCATTATGACGCCGTTGGATTGATTTTGAATTTGTAGTTTGGAATTTGGACTTGAAAATCCGGCATTATGACGCCGTTGGATTGATTTTGAATTTGTGCATGAGGCGTGTTTGAGGGTTTTGAACCAAACGGAGTGGCACTCCTAAACACCCTAAAATCGGCGATTTAGATGCATGAGGTTGAACGATGCTCCTAGAGGTTTGGTTTCCTAGTTGGAGGCTAATTGGTTTTGGCAAGCTAGAACTCGAGGTTAGCCATTCATGCGTGCAAAGACGCCCACACAATGCACAAGTAGCACCTTGTCACACTAATCATGAATATGAATGCGACATGCAAAGTTCTCAACCTAAGGTCGGTCTACGTTTTGTATGATGCAAGTGGTCGGCTTTGGGTGTCAAAAGGTACTTGGCTAAGAGACGGATTCGGCGACAAGCTTTCACATCCGCCTAAGGGAAGTGTGTGTAGGCAGACGGCCTCCATACTTGACATCGGGAATGTCAAGCAAATGCCAAGTTTCGGTAGGCGCGGAAATGGTCACACACTTTGGTCGAGAACCGTATGGAGAGTCACCATTTCGTTACCCCCGGGGCTAGCCCGAATGTAGAACACATCCGTTTGGGCAAAGGTAGAAATTCATTTTGCACAATATGGTTTTCGAAAAATGCATGAAATGCCTAGAAATTGAAATTGAAATCGTACTTGAATTTGTACTTGTAAAGCTCGTTTTTCGGCACTCGTTCACGAGATTTGGGAGCGTCCTTCCAGATGCAAAAACTGACTAACTCCCAACAGGAAAAGTTGAGCAAAAGTGGGCGACAAGCCACTATGAGCCACTGTGCTGGATGCAGGCAGTGGCGTTGGGCGCAGGGGCTGCGCCTGGCGCCAATGCTGGCATCCAGTACTTCGACAGATCAGTGGCCGGTTGCTCGAAATCTGCTCTCATTTTCGAAATTGAAATTAGAAAAGTCCCCAGCGGAGTCGCTAGAATTTTAGGGGGGTTTTTATTTTTCCGTTTCCTACAAGGGGTTGTTTGGATTTGTAGGCCGGCCGGCTCGTTTAGAGAACCGTTTGAACTTTGTTTTTGCACCTCGAAGGAGTCGCCACCAAACTTTATTTTAGGTCTTGTTTGGAAAGACCGCAAATGACTCTATTTTTGGATAAGGTCTTGAATCCTTGAAACGGATGGGTGAGATCCGGGCTCGGGAACGAAAATACTTATTCGGCGAGCTTTAGAAATATTCAAGTACGTTGGCACAACATTAGTTCGAAAATAAACCCTAAGATTAAACTATGTGGGTTTGAATTTTAGAGAAAAATAGAATTTCTAATTGTACGGTGGTCACTTGGTTTTAAAGATTGATTTAAGGAACCTAAGGCCGGTTTGTCCAAAAATATCTTCGTTAAGCGTGATGTAACCTTTGTATTTTGTTGTATTTAGCATGTTGGTGATGTAAGCGATAAAGCACATAAAGCAACATTACAATACTAAATAAAGTGCGGAATTAGTAAATACAAGACCCCCTAGAAAAGGACTAGGGAGTAGGTCCACATTGCCGAGAAATGGACTAGGCAAGTAAAGGTGCGGAATTGAAATTGCGAAATTGAAATTGCGGTATTGAAACTGCGGTATTGATAGTGCGATATTGAAAGTGCGATATTGAAAGTGCGATATTGAAAGGGGAGATATTGAAATTGCAATATTGAAATTTGTACTTGGGCACATGAGATTCGAACGCCAAGCGGCTCCTTAAAAATAAGTGCGCCCGACACGAATTCAAAGCCAAAAATCTCAACTTGGATGAGGTTGCTCAACCCAAATATCCTAGATTTTGCATATTGAACTTGAAATTGAAAGCTTGAATATTGAAATGTTTGAACATGAAATGATTGAAATTTGAATTTGAAATGATTGAAATTTGAACTTGAAATGATCCTAGTTTAGGGAAATAACTATTAATAACCCTAAACATGGCAAGACCTTTGAAAATTGAAGACTTGAATTTGTATATTGAAAATGGAGTTTTGAATCTCAAAGACTAAACCTTTAAATGTTAAAAGGTGTTTATCTTTGATTACCCCATGTTTGATGGTGATTCTAGCCAAATAGATAATTGTAAACAACTTGGACATCCTTGAATCTTTGAAAATTGTATTTTGTATTTTGAAAAAGTTTGTATTTTTGGAAAACATGTGTGATTGTTGCAAGTGGTGTTTTTTATTGATTAAAAAACACCAACTTGCTAATCATTTGGAAATTAAAGCAACATAGTAGATTAGAATGGGATTCGAATTTACCTAGTTAGATTTAGGCAAGAGCTCCCAATTGCTTTGGATTTTAGAAATTTTGTATGTGTTTTTGAGGAATTTTGAGTTTGTATTGTGAGGAGTAATGTCGAAATTACGACGTTGTATGTGTGGTGCTCCCCCTTTTTTCGATGAAAATGAGGGGTATTCATAGGAGGGAATGGTGAAAAACGCCAGCACATGCCAGCGCCTGGCGCCAGGCCAGCGCTGCGCGCTGCTGACGTGGCTTGAATGCCGCCAAAGCAAGGACGGGGAATCGTCCTTGTTTCGTCTTGTAGTGTTGTACCCGTTGTACGAATTGTACTAGGTTTGGCGTCTTGTATTTTCTTGGAGGTTAAGGCATTGTTTAGCGTCTAAAAACAAGCCTTTCTCGGGTTTTTGAATTCCGGTTTTATGGGACGGGGCCCGGCATGCTCGGTTTTGTGGGTCGGCGCCCGAATTTGACTTGCCTTATATGATTTTGAGTGGAAAAGGCCTAGTAAAACCAATGGGATGGTTCACTAGTTGAGATTGTACTTGGATTTTGAAATTGGATTTGGAAAGTTGTATTTTGTACCGAGTTCCGGGAGGGGAACGGCCTCGGGGGTTGGATTTTGGACCTTGGATTTTGGAAGTATTCTTAGCAATTGGGATTTCCGCCTAGAGTTACTCCAATCACCTAACAAGGATAATGGTATTGTTATCATCCCAAAGGGCAGACACAAATTAGGTGTCTACACCTTTGTTTTATTTTCACCCTTAGAAGTGATAGTGAAGCTTTGTGTTATTGTGCTTGATGGTTTTGAATGATTATGCAATGATCAGGAATGATTGTTGTTGTTTGGAATGGCAAGTTTTGGGAAATATGTTGTATATAGTGAATAAATAAGCATAATCAAAAAGAGAAAGGAAAGTTTTGAAAAAGCCAAAAAAAAATAGACAAAAAAACAAGGCAATGAGAAAAGTTTCAATTGAAACACAAAAAAAAGGAGAAGATCAAATCAAGAAAAGTTCAAAAAGAGTTTTTAGTTTAGTTTTGTTGTTTAATAAGCTTGGGGGTGCCCCAAATAAGTTGTGTGTGTTTGTTTTGTTCGATTTGCTTGAGTAAAGTTCATTTTTGCGCTTCACTTTAGGATTGAGCACCAATTTCCAAATTTGTTCCACACCCTACCCCTAGCCTATGCATTACACCATTAAAGCCCTCTTGACCCTTTTGAGTTGAGTCATTGTCGGTGGAGGGAGGATTTGGTCAAATTTATGGAATGGGATTGTCATGCTAAGATTTCAAGTAACCTTATCTCCTCTCTTGCAATTCTTGTCTTTTCCGGCGCCTTCGCGGCGTCACGAGAAGCTATCTTTGAGGGTGAATGGGATCTAGAGAGTTGACGCGGTAAGATCGGTTGAAGGGGGATAGATAATCGCAAATCCTTAGTTCTCTTTGCTTCACACTCGAATCCTTCACTCGACTTAGGACATTGGTTAGCAGGCATTCGTTTAATTGTTAGTAATATTAGGATTCTTTTGTACTCGTTCCATAATAAACGCCCTTTCCTTGAATTTTGTAGTTTTATTTTACTTTCTTTTCTATTTTTTTCCTTTCTTTTCTTTTCTTATCCTTTCTTTTCTTTTTCTTTTCTTCCCTTTTTCTTGGTTTGTTTTCCTTTTAGGTCTTGCCTTGATTGTGTTTTTGGAAGAGTTATGGGTGGTTCTCTTTGGAAACCCTTGCGAGATCCCACTCGCCCTAATGAGCGATTGTGGGGTTTAAAGAGCTTGTTGCATGCGCTTAAATGCAACCGTGATTCTTACAAAAGTGAGTTAGGTTGTATATTCTTGTAGTTCTCGTTTTTGTAGTTTTTAGAATCTGAATAATATGCTCATTATTCCCTATTTTGTGCTTAGTTTGCTAGAGACTAGCAAACGCCTAGCTTAGGGGAGTTTGATGAGCGGCATTTATGTCGCTCCTAGATTAGGTTTTCGTATTAGTTTTATTATGATTTTCGTAGTTTATATTGTTTTTCATAGCATTTTTATGTTTTTTTCCATCATGTGCATTATATGTGAATCTTGTGGAAAATGGTGGAAACCCAAGTAGATTGGAGCAAAAACCAGAGTTGTACGTGCGACCGAACATGGTCTTATGCTCCCGAACAGTGAAGAAAAGGTGGACTGAAGGAAGAAGCAGAGATGTACGGTCGAACGTCATTCTTGTTCGATCGCACAACGAAGCCCCTGTGCGGTCGTGCTTTTTTCAACGACCGCACAAAATGGAGTTTCTAACCAGAATGTCCCCAGATTTTGCATTCGATCGCACAGATAAGCACTCACCCGCACAAGAATTTGTGGGCCCACACGAAGTTGCTGTGCGACCACACGGAAGATTATGAAGAATTTGGCTAAGGCAGGTCCATGCTATCGCACAGAAACTTCTTGCGGTCGAATGTGACAAAGGAAAGTGTTTTTCGCTCTGTGTGCTCGCACAAAAATAATGTGTTCCCACACGTTTTACTCCGTTCGATCGCACAGAGGGTCTGTGCGACCGAACGTCGATGCGGGCTGGGTTTGTTTGAATTTTAAGTTTCTATTTGGAGAAACATATAAATAGCTTTATTGATTTTATTTGAGGAGAATTCAATTTTAGAATATCAAAATTAGTTTTCAGAAATTCTAGCGAGCTTATTTCTTAGTTTTGTGCTTTGGAGGAGAGAGAAAGTCATCAATTGGAGGAAGCTTCATTTGTAATTCTCTAAACTCTTAATTTCTTTAGTGCTTTTCAATTCAATTCTTAATTGCTTCTTTTGATTCTTGAATTCTTTAATGTTTGAATGCTTTGATTACATTTTTCTTGATTCTCTTCATCTTAAGATTCTCAATTGATTGTCTACTTAGATTCTACTTGTTGATTCTTTCAATTTCAATTTACAATTCAATGGCCAATTTCTCTTACTCCTTGATTCCATTAGCTAGAAATATGAATTGTTAGTAGATTCTTAGGTTAGGGATAGGGTGAAGCTTGGGAATTAATTTGGGGAAATTGAAGGGATATGCATGTTAGTGTTGTGATTAAACTTAATTTGATGCTTAGGAATTCCATGACTAGTTGAATTGGTAGTTGCAAATGCTAGTTCTACTAGGATTGATTGGAGTGCTTCATGATTAATTTGGGAAGAGATTGTGAATTAGGATGTGCCATGTAAAGAGTTAATTGTAATTGCTAGTGACTTAATCTAGGGGTCATGCGAAAGAGCTTCCTAGGATTAGAGAACTAAATGTGGTTTATCCGAGAGGTGGTGATCGCATCATTTGTTTCTTTTCCCCTAATTGTCAAGTCCTTGCGACATCTCTATGTGTGACTCTTCGTCCTTCCCCAATTGTCCCTAGTCGATCCCCAATTCCCTAGCCGCTTTCCTTATTTGATAATCTAGTTGAAATATCATAGCGTGGTAGTTCATAATCAAACTTTAATCTCGTTTCTAAGCTAGCTTAACTAAGTGACTCATTACTATCTGTTTCCTTGGGACGACCCCGAACTTCCACTATAACTCTTATAGTTGGGAGCGAGGTGTTTATAAATTTTGTTTAATAGGGTACGTTTTGTTTAACGAAGCGGAAAATACCTCTATCAACTTCCTGCCGAGGCTTGCTCCGGCAATTCGTTTTGTGCCCCTGGTAAGCTTTGAATTTGAATCTTGTATTCTTGTATTATGTTTGTTGTTTGACGTTAATCTTGTTTGTGTGTTTGCAGGTCGAGGAGGTCGACCCGGAGGATGTCTCTTGCTGACAGGGTCCTCCGTTATGGGGACTCAGATAGGGAGAAGGTAGAGTTCATTATCCCGGTGGCCCCTCCTTAAGAGCGGATGGCGGCCAACGCTCTTCCTAAGCATTACGCAGCTGTGAGTGCTTTTGTATTTCTTGAAATGGTTGTATTCTTGTATATAGAAATTGACTTTTGAATTTTATACATATGCAGGCGCCTCGAGCAAGAGTGCACCGCTGGATGGTTGTAATAGGAGAAGTATTGTGTTAAGCTGACTAGGAAGCTCGCTGGTCGAGACCGAGATGTAGGTTTATCATCTTTGTGTTGTTTGTATTTTGAAACGTGTACATAAATATCTGATGTTTGAATTCGGAACTTTGTATAGGAGCGTCATCGAGGTCGTAGAGAGTCCGAGGATAGAGCTCCCTAGACTGGTGTTTCGATGGAGCAGTGATGAGTGACATTTATGTCGCTCCTAGCTTAGGATTTCATGTTAGTTTATTATGATTTTTCGTAGTTTTTATAGTTTTTCGTAGTATTTTTATAGTTTCTTTCCATCTTGTGCTTTATATGTGAATATTGTGGAATATGATGGAAAACCAAGTAGATTGGAGCAAAACAGAGGATGTGCGACTGTAGACACCTACTTTTGTCCCCATTCCCGCAAGGGAAAGGTTCGATGATGAAAGCATAAAAACTCCACTTGACAACGCATCTCCTATAAAATAAACGAATCTCGATTCCCCATTTCATTTCACCCGAAACCTGCTATTTATGGAAACCTGCTAAAAATAGTAACTGCCGTAAAAGGTAGCTTCTAAAAGTGGCAAATCATAAAAGATAAAAACATGTCAGAATTAGGTGTTGTACTCCAACATAAATCCTAAATGAGATAGAAAACCGCGAGAATCCTATTCCTAATAGGATTCGGAAATAAGAGTTACGTATTAATTTAAATCCTAACGAGCCTAGAGTTCGTAACGGGCCCAGACGCATTCCGTCACAAATTGATACGCGCTAAAAGACTCAAATTAATCTCAAACTCTACGGATCTTAGAATCCGAATCTGACTAAACAAAAACTGCCCAGACCCTATTTTCAACGCCTGGCTCTGGGCGCCGAAATCTTCGGCGCCCAGGCCTGGGCGCTGAAACTACCTGGGTACGTCTCTTTTCCTAATTCTTTGCGGATTAGAACTTTGCAATTCTATCTTTCCGCGAACTATTCCCTATAAATAGGCCCCTAGTTTCGACGTGAAACAACACACAACAACACATAATATACTCTGAGTATTGACTCTAAACCCCTTAGCCTAAGCCTCTCGCTGCGAAACTGTTCACGCGTTCTGTCGCAATCGATCCATAAATCGAACAGAACGTATCCTGTCCCATAATCGAGATTCGTTAAATAAAAAAGGAGAAATAGCAAAGTCAAAGTGGTTAGTTTTCTGAGAACCGTGACGCACCTCTCAAGGGTGCGTCGTAATGTGTCCCTTTTCGATGATTTAACTGCTTTCCTCGCCCTTTTTATGAACTGTTAAACTAACCTATTATGATTGTTCTATCACGCCTAATAAATATAATATTTTTGGGAAATCGGATTATCATGCTAGGTCCCTTAATACTATTTAAATCAGATAATCACGATCGAATTAGTATTATATGCTGCATGTTGCTAAAATCAATTCAGATTAGTTTAATAGTTAACGCATGTCCCTTCAATTATTTATGCTGAGCTAGTAAGGATATCCTGCCTCTGGAGTTATCGACGAGCGAATTACTCCTCTCGGTAGTTACAGTCCCCCGAACCCTCAATCTCTACCTTGCGGGTGTATATTGAGAGATCCCCACACCAGGGATCACAAGGGAACCTACGGCCGTCGTGGTCAAACATAATTGCACTCCCTTTATGTCACGATAACCGGGTTTTGTCAGTTTTTCTCATTGTCGTTAAAAACTGAATGGCGACCCCTATATTACTAGTCAATTGAGTGTATACTCACAGGAAATCCAATTACACTTGATTGAATAAAAATAATCGTCACACCCACGAGGGACAGGTCACGCATTAGCCTCGCGCTTTTTCGACCCCCTCACAGTAGCGACTCCACTGGGGATAGTGAAGGAAATACTCGTGCTTGTAGGTAATCAAAATAGCCGAAGGGTGAAACGATCCTACCCCGCGTTTATTTCCCCATCAAGTTGGGACGACCTGAAAATCAGCATATTAATGTGAACGGGCAGAACATCATAACGAATCTCGGCTCCCTCGGGAGTTGGGACTAAGGATACCTTTTTCGCCAATAGGGGGGTGCATACGCCGCGCATGTTTCCCACTCGTTACTTGTGCAGGTAGTACACCTATCCCGTACCCAATCGCTCGCCCATTAGGTCCCTCTCGCTTGCATTCCCCCTTGGCTTGCACTTGCGGGTTGGCCTCTTGGACGAAATTCGTCTGTTGAAGACACTACCTCGACCGGGGCATGTGTTGGATCTACGATAGAAGCGGTACCAAGCCAGGCGCAAACAAACTACCCATAGAAGCCTATCATAAACTACGTGGCATATTTAATTTTCAAATCCATGTTTGTAATGTAGTTATGTGTAGCGAAATATGTGATTGTGTGTGACAAACTATCCTAGAAACCCAATGACCTTAAAAATTGCCCAAACATTCATAGACTAATTTGCTAAAGAGTTATACCGAAACACGTGTTTCGCAAACCCGAATGATCGCCACAAAATAAGCGACGCTCGGGATGACCTGTAACGAATCCCACAAACGCTGTTACGCGTAAAGGACGTTATTAGGTAAACACGCAAATCGAAGTCGCATAAACAGAAAACAGAAAACGAGAACCAGCCAGGGACGCATTTTCAACGCCCCTGGCTGGGCGCCAAAATTTCTCACGCCCACTGTTGGGCGCTGAAGTTGCTGCTTGGCTTCCTGGTCAAGCGCAGCAGCTTCGGTGCCCCAGCAAAAAGAAAGTACGTAGCACAAAAAAATTTCATCAAAAGAATTTCTACGAGGGCGTAAGAAAAGCACTCGATTTCAAAAAGGCGACTCGCGAAAAATTAATAACTCTTTGTGTCGTCGTTAGGCCTCCTACGACGGCAATGCTCGGCACCAAAACCGAACATGCTAACAACTATGAATGTCACACAGGCAAGTGTGTCGAAAATCCAAAGAATGACCGAAATAAAAAAAACCCCCAAAAAGTGTACCGACAGAAGAAAGAGCGAAAAAGTAAAACCAATTTAGAGAGTCGAAGTCTAGACTAAGTAATGCTTGAAACTTTGGGAACCTAAACTTTAGCTTATCTTATGCCTAGGACCGGTCCTGCCACTTGGTGCCGATCAGGGAATCAACGGCTAGTGAGTCTCGAAGATACATCACCAACATCAGGTTTAGTAGCTCCAAGCTCCGTCCGTCGTCCCTCATTTCAAGGATCTCCGCTTCCCCAACCTCGATTCGCACCTCCAAACATGTCCATCGAAGATTTGCGAGACCAGATGGTCCAAATGACACAACTCATGGGCCAGCTGAAAATGGAAAATGAAGCCTTAGCGGCTGCGCAAGCCAAAAATGACCTCGAAAACGAGAAGAGGATTGAAAAAATGGTCCTACAGCAAACCATGGGGAGCAAATACTTCTCCCTCGAGCCTGAACCTTTTTCTGGCAAATTACCAGAAAAGTTCAGTTCAACTGACTTACCAAAGTTCAAGGCCACGGACAACCCCCGTGATCATCTACTGAGCTTTGTGAATACCATGAACTTGAAAGGCGTGGACAAGTCCATGTACCTACCTGCCTTTCCTTTGTCCTTGGAACCTGTGCCGCTCAAATGGTACTATCACCAGGACCCTAAGCTCTTCCCCACTTGGGAAGACTTTGTCAATGTCTTCATCAAGCAATACTCGTCGAACATGGATTTCCAAGTCACCATGCGCGAGCTGGAAGTTCTCTTCCAAAAGAAAAATGAGGGTTTCACAACCTACTTTGCTAGATGGAGGGACCAGGCGGCCCAGCTAATCAATAGGCCTCCCGAAACAGAATTGGTCCAAAAATTCATCGACAACTTGGACCCGGCTTACAGACAACACCTTAGGTACCTGGGACTCGACACTTTCAAAAGGGTTTACGATGTGGGCATAAAAATCGAGGACGACCTCGCCAAAACCATACAGAGCAAACCTGCATATAAGACCAACACCTATAATCGGGGTAACACACCCCAAGCCCAAGAAGTCCATGCTGTAGAAGAGGCTCCCGCCCGAAGATACCCTGTAAGATGGGTCCGAGACCGAAAGTTTGCCCACTCGGGTCAACTTTGGTACAAGCCTTTGAAAGACTAACCAATCAAGGAAAGTTGAGACCTATAGGCCCCCCCCGTGACCCTCCTGTCAAAAACAAATATTGGGTCGAAGGTACTTACTGCAAATTCCATCAAGGAAATGGGCATGACACTGAAAACTGCTGGCATCTAAAACATACGATCCAGGATATGATAGAGGATGAAGTAATACCTCTCCCTAACGTTGGCAAACCCAACAACAACAAGAGCCCACTCGGCTCTTGTCACATCTCTCTCGACCAACCAGAAAATTTCGACCCCACGGTGTATATTACACCTCAAGGTGCACCACTCGCTGTGGTACCTATGGATCGAATCGAGGGGGAAGTGTACGGTGTGTGGAACGATGATGCTGAAGATATTTACCTATCTCAAGTCTCGGGCCAGGACCTCTTCACTGAAACTTGGCCCGAGTATGCTCTCATTGACACCACCCCTCAGGAGCCCGAGGTCGACAACCTCACCCGATCCGGAAGGATATACCAACCGGATATTCACCCACCTCCTATGGAAGACATCCCGGTTAGGCAAACTCCTGAGAACGGGCGGCACGCCACCGTCGCGGAAGTCATTGAAAATCCTCTCCTGAAACAACTGAAAAGAACCAAGGCTGAGATTACCATCTGGGATCTTATGTGTACTTCAAAGGAACATCGCGAAAAGCTAATTCGCTCACTTGACCTCATCTCAGTACCCACAGATATCACACCTGACTCATTGGTTAGCCATGTCACGAGAGAAGCCGGAGAAAAGGCCATAGTTTTCACTGATAAAGACTTACCCAAAGAGGTGGGTGCTCACAATAAAGCCCTTTACTTAGTGGTTGGATGCAAAGGACAAAACATCCCCCTAGCGCTCGTAGATAATGGTTCGGCGGTTAATGTCTGCCCATTGCGAACCGCCCATTGCTTGGGGCTAGGAAGCGATGACTTCCAAACCTCCTCACAAGGGGTACGAGCTTATGATAACTCCCGAAGGCCTGTGTTGGGAAAAATCAACCTTACCATACAAACTGGGCCTGTGGCACGCACCACGGAGTTTCAAATAATCGACATCAAGCCCACTTTCAACCTCCTCTTGGGGCGACCTTGGCTCCATGACTTAGGAGGTGTGGCTTCTACCTTGCACCAAATGGTTAAACTTAACCATAACGGGGTAATACTAAAAATCCGCGCCCCTCCTCTCGACGTCAGTTGTACTATGGTTGGAACAGCCGAAACTGCAGATGACCTTTATGGGTTTCAAATGGAAGAAACAATCCAGTTCATCGAAGATTATGATCCAGCATTCCTAGACCCGCATGCATCTCGAGTCATCCCTAGAATGCTGTTAGCTCAAGGTTATTTCCCAGGAACCCCATTGGGCATAAGGAAGAAGGAATGCACATTCCATCCTTTTCCCGACAAATCTACTCCCTTTGGCTTAGGTTATGAACCAACGGAGGAAGATATTGCTGACCGCCTATCTAGGCTACGCCTTAACAAAGCCAAACAAACCACCCTCCTTCCCCCATATCAAAGGACTCTTAACGGGATGTTTGTTCGGGAAGGAGAAGAACACCCATGCTGTGATTTCCCTGAACCCTTCATTCAGGACGGCTTGCTAAAACCCGGATTTGAAATTTTCCATGACTGCCACACCTTGGATGAGGCACCCCACCTCACCAAGACTAAAACAGCTGAAATATTGGACAACCAGGCTCTATGGACATTGTTTAAAGAATCGAGGCTAATGGAGAACGAGACTGTGATGACTACCCTAGCTTTACAAGATGAAGGTTTCGATCCAACCCGGTTAATCTCTCATGCATCGACACTAGAAGAGGTCGGGAACGGATGGGTGAAGACATATCAATGGGTCAACGCAAAAGGAATGGAATTCAAGATGAGTACCGGTGAAGGACCAAAGTTTTATGAGACTAAACCCCAGGCTTGAGCCACATAGAGCACCATTAGTAAAAAGCGCCTAGTAGTTCTTTAGATTGATAGAAAAAAATAATAGAGACTTTAGATGGTCCTAAGGCCCTTTAGAATATGGGTCAGTTTTATTTCAGTGTGTTTTCCTTACTTTCCGAATCAATAAAGGCGTGATATTTCTCCTAAAAATTTTATTCTAACACTAAATAAACACCAAATGTACTTGCAAAATAAAAATAATAATAATAAAGAAGCGGCCCACTATAGGCCCAATAAACAAAGCCCACTCGGTTTTGAAATAATGCCACGTGAACCAGTTCCCGAAACCCACAAAATAAACCACACTATCCCATCCTCAAAACCCAAAAAGCCAACCAATGTCATCATAAGAGCCAATCCATGCAACCCAAAATCAAAAAGAAATCAAAAATTTAAAACAAATGCAAATGTTACCAAAAAAATAAATTCATAAAACGTAGAATCCACCAACAGCTTTCACATAGATTCCATCATACCCTCCACAAAGATCTTCATAAATTCCGCACCCTAACTCCATTTTCAAAACTGTTTTGAGTCACCAATAGAAAAAATTAATCTAGACAAAAATGCGTTTCACGCTAACAGTCAAAAAAGCCTCCAAAATAGCCTTAAAATTAACTTTAACTACGAAGCAAAATATCAAGGCACAAAAAACGAAAAAGAAATAAACGCAAGAACATGTGAAGCAAAAACGTCAAAATTGACCTCCCAAGTTATCTTCAGCGCCCAGGGCTGGGCGCCGAAATTTCTGACGCCACAGCCTGGGCGTTGAAACTCTCTGCCTGCCAAAAGTTTTCCTTGTTTTCAAAAAGTGCCCGTCATTTTATCCGCACACAACGGAAAAATAACGAACACTTGGGGGGTACAGTACGTATCCAAATAGGTTGACCAACAAATTGGTCGAAATTTACGCAACCTATAAAAAAAAAACGGCAGATCAAAATAATGGCAAATACTTCACTCATTTGACCAATTAAGTAATATGTTTCCACTTCAGGACATATCTACCTAAATCCGGCATACTAGAACTTATTCTAAAACTAGAACTACGCGCGACCTGATTCTGACAAGATACGTAGGCAATCCTTACCAAGGATTCGGTCCAAATAATAATAAAAAATTATATTCTTTGTCTAAAAAAGTGTTAGACGTATAAACAAAATTGAATAGGAACTAAAAATACGCCTTTATTAAAATATAATAAGAAGGAAAACAAAGTGCTAGGAATAAAAACATACACAACTGAAATAAATAGAGGGCACCTACACCCTAGCAAAGAACTACACTACTCTAGTTCTTCCGGATCATCAAATAAAGTCTTGAAGAGAGCAATGTTCGCAGGATCCACCCCCATAGTCTTCTGCGCTGCCCCAATATCAATCTCCATAAGAACTGGCTCCTAGAGACTAACTTCCAAAGATGCCAAAGCTTTAGAAACCTTCTCAGTTATAGCCCGCTCAGCCTCAAGGGCACAAACAGTGGTGGGAGAAGGATTACTATCATCAACTGGACTAGCCACTGTTTCTACAGGCGGCTGAGCCTTCCTAACCCATACATTGTTCCGGCGACGATCTCCGCGAGAGCTTGCATTTCTTTTAACAACAGCAGGCCCCTTCATGTTAGGCACCTTTTTAGGCCTGACACTGGAACGGGGAAGAACTTCCTTTCGCTTTCGATCAGGACGAGCTTTCACAGTCTTAAAACTATAGGTACGAGGTCTGGCAGAATCAGGACCCTCATACTTAACACGAATACGAGGTATCAAAAGCTCAGCCGGCTCCCCATTACGAGCCTCGGTCCTCACTTCCTTATCATCGGAATTCATCCACAACTTATAGTTTTCAGAAAGACCCACAAACCCATTTGTAGCTACAGCCCAACGCGGGAGACCATCATAATACCTAGCCCACGCTAAGACCCGTGTTTGTGCAAAGGTCGCTACCTTAGGTGGTACCGTATCATAAAAGGGGATAGTCTGGCTTAAGCCATATTGACGCATGACTCGGTAAGGGAAAATATAAATGGGACAAGATAGCCCCAACAAAGAAATATAAACCGATACATCAGACCCCCCTGTCATAGTCGTCAAACCCCACCATGGTACCACCCACTTAATAGAACAAATGCCATAAGTAAAAACGGAGGTCTATTCGGCCTCGTTCTGGCCTTGGTGCAAGTATTTTCGGTTACCCAAAGCTATAGGGCCATAATGTTTAGGATCGGCAGGAGCTTCCAAAAGCCTAAGCCGTTCTGCAAGCCAAATCTGCAAAAACAGGTACGATCGAATCAAAAGAATGAAAAGAAAGAAAAGAAGGTTCCTGGGGCGCAGTTTCCACGCCCAGGACCAGGCGCCGAATATTCCAGCGCCCAGCCCTGGGCGCTGAAACTCAGCCCCAGGCAAAAAAAACATATAAAAGTGGCGTATGTGTGCGCAAAGAAAAAAATAGATTACCTGCAGTAATAGGGGGCTTCCCTTAAAAATTTTGGATTTGGCATCCTTCTTCAGCTCATCCGCACTCAGCAAAGTCTCAGCAACAACCAACGACATAATAAAATAGCAACTTTCCATCTGGCTAATCAAGGGAAACAGCCTTATGTCACCGAACTCACCATTATTATTCGACAGCAAATAATGATTCAACAAGCAAAATACAAAGGCTCGAATGTTCCATTTTTGTTCGGTCATATTCTTACTAGGCCTAAAATGATGTTTTACAAGTTTTGCCAAGTTAACCTTATCGTCTACAACAAGTTCAGCAAACATGTTATCATCTAGCCCTAGGAGAGCCCTTTTGGTTGTTTTACCCTCTTCAATAGTGCCAGGGGTAACAGGAGTAGCATTAGTAGGATAACCAAGGATCCAAGCAAATTCATCAGGAAAAGGACATATTTCATTGCCCCGAAAGGAAAACACATGATGATCGGAGTCCCAAAAGTTTAGGGCAGCATGCAGAAAATTATAATCAATATTAATTTGTTGTAAACCTAAAAGTGCCTCTAAGTGGTATTCTTTTAACAAAGATTTTTCTGTGGGAGTAAGGGCTCGTAGCCAACGCCTAACAGTCCGTTGGAGTGAGAAAGTAGGGATCGACATGGCAAAAGCAGTAAATAATTAGAGCACAGCAAAAAAGAGAGAAAGAATTTGAGAGTGGTGGAAAATAAGGACGTACCTAGCTCCTATATATAGCTGAACGCACCCAATAAACATCCTGATCCCATTCGGAAACGTGTTTAGAAATCCGAAAATCAAACATTACCAGGAAAGAATTTTCAGCGCCCACCTCTGGGCGCCGAAATTTTTAACGCCTGAGCTCGGGCGCTGAAAATGCAGCCCAAGGCCCAGATTTCACAAAAACACGGAATAGGAAAGGACTTAAGACCGTGTTGCTAAAACACGAGGCCTTATTACAAGTAAGATCAAGCCCAAAGCACCTTTAGCTCCCAAATAAGAAAAAAATAATAATAACATTGAAACTTGGTCGAAACTTAGACTCATCCCAGAAAACGCTCATGTACACTTTTCAAAAAAAAGAAAAAAATAAGAAAGTTAAATATCATGGTAATTCTTCGAAACACCAAAAATATGTGTCGTCAAGTCATTGGTTTTCCAAATAGAAAATGTCTGTTTGTCAAAGGGATAATCCGGGCCAAGCCAAAACCGGATGTCGCCTGAAAGCTAAAGTCGCACTCCACGTCTTCACTAAAATAGCACACTACTATAGGAGGTCGCTCGCACATACGAGCGTGACCTCGAACATGATTACGAGACGCGAAAAACAACCGACGAGCCCCAACACTTGGGGGCTCGCGAAAAGTGGACTCCAACAAAGAGCGTGCAATCAAATCACATTCCCAGACTGCGCCACGCACCATATCATGTTTGGATATCTCAAAAAATATATTGTTAAATAAACACAATGTGGACCCACCTATAGGACACATCTAATCAGGAAATATTACGACCCACCAACAGGTTGTAATCACCAAAGGCCCTTCTACATAGGCAAAATAAGAAATTCAAAATGGGCTCGCCCACCCTCAGCAGGCGGGGTCTACGTCACAAACCGCGTAGGTCCTTATTTTCAAAAAAAATTTAAACAGATTCGTCCACTTCTATCGGACGGGGTGTCCACCCTCAGCGGACAAGGTTCGCCACCTTCAGCGGGCGGGGTCTACGTCACAAACCGCGTAGGTCCTTATTTTCAAAAACATCAAACAGATTCGTCCACTTCTATCGTACGGGGGGTCCCCCTCAGAGGACAGGCTCGCCCACCTTCAGCGGGCGGGGTCTGCGTCACTAACAGCGCAGGTCCTTAGTCGCTGCAGCGATAACTTTTACTGGATTTTCCTTCGTTTTACTTCCTATAAAAACAAGGGTACTGGATTTTCCTTCGTTTTACATCCTATAAAAACAAGGGGGTTTTCTCGTTTAGCCAGCCCTGAAAATGAGAATCTTTAAAAACGTTTTACCTAGTGATTGGGCTTGGCCAGGCCCAATTACACTTTACAGCTTTAATTTCGAAAACATCTGTAGTTACTCCCAATGACAAAGCGAGGGAGTTTCTACGCATCTTTAGATCCTTCCAATGACAAAGTGAGGAAGTTTCTATACTATCAGTTGACAAATCCCAATGACACGTGAGGGATATGTGAGACCCTCGCAAAACAGGTCACATACACCATGGCTTGTGTGACGCACTCCGTCTAATAATTTGACCATCGTCTTACTCCAAGACTCAGTCAAAGTGGGGGCTAACTGTAGACACCTACTTTTGTCCCCATTCCCGCAAGGGAAAGGTTCGATGATGAAAGCATAAAAACTCCACTTGACAACGCATCTCCTATAAAATAAACGAATCTCGATTTCCCATTTCATTTCACCCGAAACCTGCTATTTATGGAAACCTGCTAAAAATAGTAACTGCCGTAAAAGGTAGATTCTAAAAGTGGCAAATCATAAAAGATAGAAACCTGTCAGAATTAGGTGTTGCACTCCAACATAAATCCTAAATGAGATAGAAAACCGCGAGAATCCTATTCCTAATAGGATTCGGAAATAAGAGTTACGTATTAATTTAAATCCTAACGAGCCTAGAGTTCGTAACGGGCCCAGACGCATTCCGTCACAAATTGATACGCGCTAAAAGACTCAAATTAATCTCAAACTCTACGGATCTTAGAATCCGAATCTGACTAAACAAAAACTGCCCAGACCCTATTGTCAACGACTGGCTCTGGGCGCCGAAATCTTCGGCGCCCAGGCCTGGGCGCTGAAAATACCTGGGTACGTCTCTTTTCCTAATTCTTTGCGGGTTAGAACTCTGCAGTTCTATCTTTCCGCGAACTCTTCCCTATAAATAGGCCCCTAGTTTCGACGTGAAACAACATACAACAACACATAATATACTCTGAGTATTGACTCTAAACCCCTTAGCCTAAGCCTCTCGCTGCGAAACTGTTCACGCGTTCTGTCGCAATCGATCCATAAATCGAACATAACGTATCCTGTCCCACAATCGAGATTCGTTAAATAAAAAAGGAGAAATAGCAAAGTCAAAGTGGTTAGTTTTCTGAGAACCGTGACGCACCTCTCAAGGGTGCGTCGTAATGTGTCCCTTTTCGATGATTTAACTGCTTTCCTCGCCCTTTTTATGAACTGTTAAACTAACCTAATATGATTGTTCTATCAAGCCTAATAAATATAATATTTTTGGGAAATCGGATTATCATGCTAGGTCCCTTAATACTATTTAAATCAGATAATCACGATCGAATTAGTATTATATGCTGCATGTTGCTAAAATCAATTCAGATTAGTTTAATAGTTAACGCATGTCCCTTCAATTATTTATGCTGAGCTAGTAAGGATATCCTGCCTCTGGAGTTATCGACGAGCGAATTACTCCTCTCGGTAGTTACAGTCCCCCGAACCCTCAATCTCTACCTAGCGGGTGTATATTGAGAGATCCCCACACCAGGGATCACAAGGGAACCTACGGCCGTCGTGGTCAAACATAATTGCACTCCCTTTATGTCACGATAACCGGGTTTTGTCAGTTTTTTTCATTGTCGTTAAAAACTGAATGGCGACTCCTATATTACTAGTTAATTGAGTGTATACTCACAGGAAATCCAATTACACTTGATTGAATAAAAATAATCATCACACCCACGAGGGACAGGTCACGCATTAGCCTCGCGCTTTTTCGACCCCCTCACAGCGACCGAACAGATAATTTATGCACCCGAACAGTGAAGAAGTGGGGGACTCTAAGAAGATGCAGGTATGTGGGACCGAACAACCATTTGTGTTCGATCGCACAGGTGCTCCTTGTGCGGTCGTGCTCTGTACCACGATCGCACAAAATGGATTTTCGAGGCAGAATGTCCCCAATTTTGATGTTTGATCGCACGTCTTTTCGTTCGCCCGCTCAAGAATTTTGTGCGCCCACACAACTTATTTGTGCGACCACATTGAAGACTTTGAGAATATTGGCTAAGTCAGGTCTGTTCGATCGCACAGAATTTTTGTGCGGTCGAACATGACGAAGGAATGCAATCTTCGTTGTGTTTGCTCGCATGGAAATTGAAGTGTGCTCCCACCAGCTTTTGCTATTCGATCGCACAGGGGGTCTGTGCGATCGAACGTCGACGCGGGCTGCGATAATTCGAATTTTAGCTTCTATTTGGGGAAACTTATAAATGGCTTTTTCGTTTAATTTTCATTATCATTCAATTTTAGAACTTCTTAATTACACTTTTCAGAATATTATAGTGAATTTCTTAGTTTTCAAGCTTTGTTTAGAGGAGAGAGAAACTCCATTGGAGGAAGCTTCAAGTTGTAAATCTCTTCAACTCTTTAATTCTTTTTCAATTTCAATTCAATTTTCTTTATTCTTTGCTATTCTTCTTGAAGTTTTGATTTCTTAATGCTTTGATTTTAGTTTGATTGATGCTTAATTTTCCTTTGATTTCTCAATTGAATTCCTAGTTTCTTGATTCTTGCATTCAATCTTTCGATTCCATGTCTAGTAGCTTTGAATACTTGAATTTCTTAATTAAAAGCATGAGTAGTGAGTAGATTCTAATTAGGATAGGGGAGAATCTAGGGCTAAATTGGGTGAAATTAAAGGATGATTGTTGATTATTGATGTGATTAAACTTGAGTTGATATTAGGATTTCCATGACTATAGAATTAGTAGTTGCAAATGTTAGTTGTATAGGATTAATTGGAGTGCATTGTTTGGGTTTGGCAAGAGATTGTGAATCTCTATGATGCATGTGAAAAATAGGTTTCAATCGTGAGTTGTCTAGTTTTAGGATCATGCGAGATCTTTTCCTTAATTAGAGGCTTAGCGTGTTCTATCCGAGAGGTGGCGAGCACGTCAATTGTAGCTTTTCCCCTATGTATCAAATCCTAGCATCATACTTGTGTGATTCCTTTGTCCTTCCCCTATTACCCTAGCCTATCCCGGATTCCCTAGAGTTTCCCTTATTTGGATAATCTTGTTTGATAGCTTAGATTCTTAGACATTAATTCAAACCAAATTCCGTCCTAAACTAGCTTAACTAGAAAACTCAATTCTCTCCGTTTCTATGGGATGATCCCTATGCTTGCCGCTATAGTCAATATAGCCGGTTAGTTAGGAGTTTACAAATTTTGTTTGGTCGAGGTGTATTCTTTCAACGACGGAAAATACCTCTATCAAGCAGACTGGGCGGAACTTGGGTCCATGCCCTGGCTCCAGTGCTGAGACTCGTCGGAGGCGCTCAGATGCTGATCTGAGGGATGTTCCCTCTTCTTTTACCCAGATTGGTAGGTATTCGTACTCCTTTGTAGACACGGGTAGTCAGCCGCTTCAGGGACCGCCTATGGATGGCTAGTGGATCATGAAAAAAGGACACCCATAATTGAGGAAACAGAAAAAATTATGAACAATTTTATGATGGATAAAAAAACAAAAACAAAGAACAAACAATACAAAAACAAAGAAA
This sequence comes from Spinacia oleracea, assembly GCF_020520425.1. NCBI lineage: Eukaryota > Viridiplantae > Streptophyta > Magnoliopsida > Caryophyllales > Amaranthaceae > Spinacia > Spinacia oleracea. The sequence continues at coordinate 73,283,933 of NC_079491.1, read as the reverse complement.
AAATAATACAAATGTTATGAACAACTTTTTGATGAATATTTATAAAATGACATGTATGTAATTGCTTTTAAAAACATAAAAGATCAATGAAGAACTTAATAAACTAGAGCTTTTTTGCATTTTTGAACAGACGCTTTCCGTTTTGCTAAAAATATATTATGAAAAAAAATATTAAATTTAACAAAATGAAGAAGATTGTAAAGCTTACATAGCAGGATTAAAATGTACATTTTTAGTGTTACTAGTTTCGATGTTTGAACATCGAGGTATTTTGTTTCATTTTCCGATTGTGCTGAAGATTTTGATGAAGGTTACTGTAATTTGTGTAACATGAGGTTAAAGGACACGCTATTTTATATAAATTTTAAAATCTTTCAAATAAATTAAAAATTTACATTATCTAATGCCTTGTTGTTTTCTAAACATCTGGCTGGGATTCTCTATTAGCTCCCAACTTTAGTTTCACTATCAACTTTTTTGGTTGAGCACTAGATTTTGTAAGTTTGTAACTATGAGTGTCCAGTGAAAATACAGTTTGAAAGAAATGAATATTTTACTAAAATAAAATGAACATTTAACATAAAGATAGTGATCTTGAGTTCTAGACTAACATAAAAGTTCAAAGCATTGACATTATGAATATAGCACTTGAAATAATAGAACATTCCTAAACCAAACTGTTTATCCAGTGTTCCAATAAACAACCAATGAATTTTTTTTGACATCGGCTAAAACTTATCCGAAACGAAAAAAGAACAAAATAAAAACCAATCTAATCTGGCTCCAAAGAATGTTGCGCCACACGAATTCCCAGTTTAATTGGTGCTTGCGCTAAGTTATGAGCCTGTTGTAGACACCTAAATCGTGTCTCCCCATTGGGATGATGACGATCCATTATCCTTATTAGGCGGTTGGAGCAACTCCGTGCGGAAGTCTCAATTGCTAAGAACATTTCCAAAATCCAATCCCCGAGGCCGTTCCCATTCCGGAACTCGGTACAAAATACAATTTCCAAAAATAAATTTCAAGATCCGAGTACAATCTCACCCAATGGACTAAGCACACCAAATTCGGGCGCCGATCCACAAAACCGAGAAAGCCGGGCCTCGTCCCGTAAAACTGAATTCAAAAACCCGAAACGGCTTGTTTTTAGACGCAAACCAAGCCTTAATCATCAAGCAAACACTAAATGCCAACTTCGTACAATTCGCACAAAAGTACACCATTACAAGTCAAAACAAGGACGACATCTTTCGTCCTTGTTTGGCAGCTTCTGCGCCACGTCAGCAGCGCTTGGCACTGGCAGCTGCGCTGGACGCTGGCGTTTAGCAGCACCTTCTCCTATTTAACCCCTAATTATGAGCATTATGGGGAGGCAAAAATCAACACAACGTCGTAATACAAACATTGACACTCAAATCAAAATACAAAAATCCTCCAAAATCTCATACAATCTCCAAGTTTTAAGCAATTGGGAGCTCTAAAAGGAATTCTTGCCTAAACCTAACTAGGTAATTCCGAATCTCAACCCTAATCAATCATGTTTCCTTGATTTTCTCTTTCAAAAATGATTAGTAAGTTGATACTTTTAATCTTAAAAGTGTCACTTACAACAATCATACATTTCTTACAAAATCCAAACTTTATGTGATACAAAAATGCAAACTTTCAAGAATAAATGATGTTCAAGGTTGTTTGTAATCACTTCCTTGAACTAGAATCATCTTCAAAACATGGAGTAATCAAATATGATCCTTTCTAATGTTTAAAGGTTTAATCTTTGAGATTCAACACTCCACTTTTCAAATTTCAAGTTCAAGTTTCAAGATCCAATAATGTTTAGGGTTGTTGTAATAACTTCCCTAAACTAGGATCATTTCAAAATAAGAGCATATTAAAGACCAAACCTTTCAACATTAAAAGGTCCAATCTTTGAGATTCAAGACTCTTAAGTTCAATATTTCAAGTTCAAGTTCAATATTTCAAAGTTCAACATTTCAAGTTCAATATTTCAAGTCCAATATTTCAAGATTCAAACTTTTCAAGTTCGAGTTCTATGTTCATAATCCAAGACACTTTAGGTCGAGCAACTTGACCTAAAGTAGAGAGTTTTGCTTTGAATCTGTGTCGGGCGCACTTATTCTTAAGGAGTCATTTGGCGTTCGGATCTCATGTGCTAAAATTCAATTTCAATACCGCACTTTCAATTATATATGCAAGTTCAATTCCGAACTTTCAATTATACAATTTCAATTCCGCACTTTCAATTATGCAATTTCAATTCCGCACTTTCAATTATGCAATTTTAATTCCGCAACTTTACTTGCCTAGTCCTTCTAGGCAATATGGTTCCACCTCCTAGTCCATTTCTAGGTGGTCTTGTATTTTACTAATTTTGCACCTATTTTCCATTGTGATGTTTCTTTACTTGTTTATTTCTTTCATCACCTAACATGCTAAATACAACAAAATACAAGGTTACACCACGCTAAACGAAGATAATTTCTTGGACAAACCGATCTTAGGTTCCCTTAAATTAACTTTAAAGCAAAGTGGTCACAATACAAAGTAGAAATTATATTTGTTCTAAATTCAAACCCACATAGTCTAAACTAGGGTATTTTCGAAAATGTTGTGCCACGCATTTGAATTATTTTTAAAGCTCGCGGAATAAGCATCTCGTTCCCTTGCCCGGATATCACCCATCCGTTTCAAAGACTCAATGCCTTAGCCTAATAGAGTCACTTTTTGGTCTTTCCAAACGAGACCCTAAACAATGTTTGGTGGCGACTCCTTCAAAATACAAAGATATAAGGTTCTAAAACCGCCCCCGTAGGAAGGGAAAAAAGGCGTACGAATGAAAAAACCCCCCCTACAATTCTGGCGACTCCACTTGGGTGTTCCTGATTTCAACTTCGAAAATACGAGCAGACTTTTAGCATCAAGCCACTGATCTGCTTTAGTTCTGAATGTCAGCACTGGCGCCAGGCGCAGGCCCCTACGCCAAACGCCACTGCCTGCATCCAGCACAGTGGCTCACAGTGGCTTGTTACCCACGCTTGCTCAAGTTTTTAAGTGGGAGTCAGTCTGTTTTTTAATTTTGAAGGACGCTCCCAAACCTTGAGAACGAATGTCGAAATACGAGCTTTTCAAATACAATATTCAAGTGCGATTTCAATTTTCAATTTCTAGGCATTTGATGCATATTTCGAAAACCATATTTGTTCAAAACGAATTTCTACCTTGCCCAAACGGATGTGTTCTATATTCGGGCTAGCCCGGGGGCAACGAAATGGTGACTCTCCATAAAGTTCCAGACCAAATTGTGTGACCATTTTCGCGCCTACCGAAACTTGGCATTTGCTTGACATTCCCGATGTCAAGTATGGAGGTCGTCTGCCGACACACACGTCCCTTAGGTGGATGTGCAAGTTGTCGCCGGATCCTCCTCTTAGTCGAGTACCTTTTGACACCCAAAGACGACCACTTGCATCATACAAAACTTAGACCGACCTTAGGTTGAGAACTTTGCATGTCGCATTCATATTCATGTTAGTGTGACAACATGCTACTTGTGCATTGTGTGGGCGTCTTTGCACGCGTGAATGGCTAACCTCGAGTTCTAGCTTTGCCAAAACCATTAGCCTCCAACTAGGAAACCAAACCCCTAGGAGCATAATCCAAGTCCCATGCATCAAAAATCGCCGATTTAAGGTCTTCTAGGAGTGCCACTCCATTTGATTCAAAGCCCTTAAACAATCCAACGACGTCATAATGCCGGATTTTCTAGTCCAAAATTTTGAGTTTCAATCCAACGGCGTCATAATGCCTGGATTTTCTAGTCCAAATTTCGAGTTTCAAATTCAAAGTTCAATCCAACGGCGTCATAATGCAAAATTTTCTAGTCCAAATTTCGAGTTTCAAATTCAAAGTTCAATCCAACGGCGTAATAATGTCGGATTTTCTAGTCCAAATTTCGAGTTTCAAATTCAAGTCCAACGACGTCATGATGCCGGATTTTCTAGTCCAAATTCCAAATTCAAAATTCAAATCCAACGGCGTCATGCCGGATTTTCTAGTTCAATCATTCAAATCTCCAATTCCATCTTTCGAACCTCAAATTCAAGTTGCCAATTCCAATCTCAAAGCCTCGAATTCAAATGTCCAAACTCATGCCGGCGTAATGCCAACTTTTCAATTCAATCTTTCAAACCTCAAGACCAAATTCCTAAGCTCAATCTTTCAAACTTCAAGTACTATACTCAAAATTTGAAGTTCCAAATTCATGCCGGCATAATGCCGACTTTTCCTTTCCATATTTCAAACCTCAAGTTCTAAGTTCTAAATTCAATTTTCCAAATCTCAAGTCCCATATTCGAAACCTTCCAATTCCAAATCCATGATGGCGTAATGCCGAATTTTCCTCATTCAATTTCAAATTCAAAATTCCATGACCAAACACTTCAAAGTTCCAAGTCCACGTCGGCATGATGCCGGACTTTCAAAAATCCAAATCCAATGTCTCAAATCCATGGCGGCATAATGCCAGGATTTTCAAAACTCAAAGCCTCATACCCTATACAAAAATGCGTCTTTTCCATTTCAAAGTTCAAACTCCGAGTCAAATCCAAATTTCGAATGCATCTTCAAGCTAAAAAATATCCTTGTCTTCCATTGTTCCCAAATACAAAATTCCATATACTTCCAATGGGTTGAAAATCCCTTGAAATAGTACAAGTCCAATTGTCCAACGGGTTGAAAATCTCCTGAAATAATACAAATTCAAATTCCACATTCTATCTTCGGGTTGAAACTCCCTTAAAATACTTCGAAATCCAACGGGTTGAAATTCCCCAAAAATATTCCGAGTCCTATCTACGGGTTGAAATTCCCCTAAAATACTTCAAAATTCTACGGGTTGAAATTCCCTTAAAATACTTCGAAATCCAACGGGTTGAAATCCCCCTGAAATAGTCCAGATTCTACTTCGGGTGGAAATCCCCCTAAAATATTCCAAATCCAATGGGTTGAAGTTCCCTAAAATATTGACGGGTTGAAATTCCCTTGAAATAATACAAAATTAATTCCCTTTCAATCGGGTTGAAACTCCCCTGAAATAATACAAAATCCAACCTCCTAAAATTTTTTCCAATGGGTTGAAAATCCCTTGAAATAATACAAGTCAAAATTTCAAATTCTCAACGGGTTGAATTATCCTAAAATAGTCCGAGTTCAATATACTAAGTTCTAATACAAGGAGAAAACCGCCACAAAAGAATGAAGCTCCTCTCAAATATTTCCAACGGGTTGCAAATCCCGAATATAAATACAAAATCCAAAATCCCGAATCTTCGGAGTGGCGCTTAGAGTCAAGTCTAGGTTTCATTCATTGCATGCATATCATATCATGTGTCGGGAAGTCCAAGTTCTAAAGTTCAAAATCATGTGGTAACTAGCTGCTCGGACTCGTTCTCTCAAAATCCTATACAAGATGACCTCACTAGCAGAGGATGTAGCAGAGCTCTCTGAACGTGTTGAGGAAGCTGAGGCTCGGATAAGGGCTCTCGAAGATAACCAAGAAACTCTCCTCCATGTTGTGGGTCCTTTCGAGGTAGAGGAAATCTTTCATAACCAAAGGCCTGTGCCGCACCTTGTGCAACCAAGTGAAGGGTCGGAGTCTGAGATTGTTACCGGATTGCCTCAAGAAGACATTTGTGGGATATGGGCCAGCGATGATGAAGACACATATCAGGACCCTCCTATTGAGAACATCCCTGACGATGAATATCAAGAAATTGTGAACGTCGACTGGTACTTGGACCCTAAGGCAGAAAATAGTGTTCAGGTCATGACTAGATCCGGTCGAATCCAAGAGCCAGTCAATAGAATAACACCGGCAGCTAACATCCCTCTACCCACGAGGAGAATCCTTTGATTAAGAAATTGAAGCGCACTAAGGCATAGGTTAATATTTGTCAACTCATGGCTTCCTCCGACATCGCACTGCCCTAATCAATGTTCTTGTCAAGTTGAATGTCACCCCGGAAGTCACTTCTGACGAATTGGTTGGGTTACTAACAAATCTGGAGGAAGGAATTACCTTTACAAATGAACACCTCCCACCTGAGGGGGCAAGCCATCACAAGGCTCTCTATCTGACTGTTGAATACACGAACTCAACGCACACACACGCACAACCCACGAAGGGCGCTGGGTGCGCGCGGGCGGAGCTCAGCCCAGCAGCGCTGGCTCGCAGCCCATGCTTGGGCGCGCCAGCCTGCTGGCCTTGCCTTGCTCGCTGGGCCCGGCCTTGCGTGCTGCTTGGCTGGGCCTTGCTTGCCTTGGCGGGCTGCTGGCTCGCCTTGCTGTGCGCGGGCTTCGCTAGGCGCAGGCCTGGCTTCGTGCTGGGCCTTGCGTCTAGCAAGCTCGTCTAATGTTTATTTCGTACGACGCACTTCCAATTAATTTTCCGATTTCGGAATTCATTTCCGATTCGAACAATATTTAATATTTCCGATTGCGGAATTAATTTCCGTTTCGAACAAATATTTAATATTTCCGATTCCGGAATAATCTCCCTATTCCGATAATATTTCCAATTCCGACAATTTTTCCGGTTCCGGCAATATTACCGATTTCGGCAATGTTTCCATTTCCGATAATATTTTCCGATACGTACCATGTTTCCGTTTCCGGCAAAATCTACGACTTGGATAATATTTATATTTCCGATACGATCCATATTTCCGTTTCCGGCAATATCATCGTTTCTGGAGTATTCATAATTTGCCTTTTTGACGATTTCAGCTCCCACTGGAACCGAGATCCGTCGATTCCGAATATCCATAAATGGAGTATTTAATTCACTTAAATACTTGATCCGTTCACGTACTATTTGTGTGACCCTACGGGTTCAGTCAAGAGTAAGCTGTGGATTAATATTATTAATTGCACTTGATCTGAAGCGGCCTCTAGCTAGGCATACAGTTCACTTGATCTCACTGAATTTTTAACTTGTATAATTAATTAATACTGAACGCATTTATTAGACTTATCATTTAATGCATACTTGGACCAAGGGCATTATTTCCTTCAGGAGATGCCAAGGCTAGCTTCAAGTTTTCTAATGATGATGGATGTTGTTCCAAGATGAAGAGTTGCATGAAGTTAGACACTTTTGCTTGCATTGAGCATCGTTATGCTAATATTTCCAACGACTCTTGTGTTTCTAGGTTTGACGATAAGCTTGCTACGAACAACATCAAGGAGAAGAAGGTATTTGTGAACCCCTCGGTATTGGGTGATTCCTTTGATTATGTGATAACCATCCCCGAGATCTTCGGGATGGGTCTAGATGAGGTTGGAGCAGAAACTTCGGCTCCCAATGGTAAGCATTCTCCGGACATGAAGCCCAAGAGGGTCAAACATAAGCTTAAGTGGATTTGGTTTGATCCCACCTCTATGAGTGGTGGCTTAGGTAAGTTGTTTGCGCCCAAAGGGGCAAAAAGGAGCTTTTTGACTTGTGATGATCCTAAGTTGGTTGCATTTGACCCCCCATGAATATGGGTGGATCTGTCAAGCTAGTGACGTTAAAGAAGCGCTTCCGGGAGGCACCCCGCGGGTTTTGTGCATATTTTTGTGTGATTTCTTTGGTGTGGATTCATATTTTCCACCATTGCCTTGCCCGTTGATCTTTTGGTGATTTTGTTTGATTTTTCCGGTTCTTTGCGGGACTTGCTCCCACGGCATCTCCGGTAATATCTTTCTTACTCACATGCATTCTTTTGGGAACGGGCATTATTCTTGTGGGGCATTGGTTGGATGGGTAGTTGTGCCCCTCCTAGTTTCGTTTTAGGCCTTGAGGACATGGCCTATTTCAAGCTTGGGGGGAGATTTTATTGTGTGGTTGCCATTGTGATGTTCATGCCTATGATTTCATGCATTTTTGTGCTCATGTATATACTTTAGTGTCTAGTTTCTTTGATTTCTTTGATTTTAGTTTCTTTTTGTTTTCTTTTGTTTTCCTTTACTTTTTTCAAGGCAAGTCTAGGATTTAGGTGTTAAGAAAGTCGGTTTGAACTTTGGGTAGCATGAGTCTTGAACCCTTGGTTTGTGGTAAGACAGTGTCGTTCTCTCTGGTGACTTGAAACCGGAGAGGGAAGTGATGAGCGACATTTATGTCACTCTTAGCTTAGGATTTTAGTTCGTTTTATTAGCATTTTATTATTATTTTCGATTAGTTTTATCGTTTTTAGTTCGTTTATCACACTTTTGCATTAATCGTTACATTTTCTCATCTTGCGCATATTTTACTCGTTTTTGCTCTAAATATGCCTTTTGCGCGCATTCTCATTGCGTAAGGTTCGTTTTGAGTATTAACGTGTTAATATTGTGTCATTATGCTTGTCGACGAGTTATATGCTTCACGATTTGCAAAAAAACGATAAAAGAATTAATAATAATGTTTTCGATTTTTAATAACATGCTTGACGATTTACTAATGTTTTACGGCACTTTACTCTTGTGTGTGTGTGCAGCCACACGAGCCTTGCAAGTGCAGCCACGCGAGACAAGGCAAGGCAGCAACAGGAACACTCGCAGCAACACTCACAGCAGCCTCTGTACACGTACAAACACACAACATAGCTGCTGTTGCTATGCACATTTTCAGCTATTATTCATCTCAGTACAGCAGCCTTGATTCAGCCTTGTAGCTCTTATAGTGTTTGTTAGGTTATGATTCATATGACAAAACATAAATCATGCGGAAAAACCTTAATGCCAGAAAACATATTATTTACACATAATCATTTAGCATAATTTAGGAGCATACACTTTGTAGCGTGCCCTCCCTAGCTGCGCCCGAACCGAACAAGAACAAGTCTTTAGGACTCCAAATGTCGTCCCTCCGTAGATAGTCCACAGTACGTCCGGATCCGCCTCAAGTTAGACCAACTAGAATCGCCCTTAACGTTACTAGGAATTTCGGCTATTGTGTTTGCAAGTGTATGGCTGATTTTTCTTTCAAAAACTTACCCTTTGAATACTTCAATCGTATCTATAAATTATGACCCTAGGCACTTATTTATAGAGGTATGGAAAAGGAATTCTAATCCTATTAGGATATTAATTAGTTTAATTAGAATCCTGCTAGGAGTCTATTAAATAATCACTATCTAATAGTTTTAGGATTTGATCATATTTCGAATCCCGATTGCTTTAGGATTCCCGCACGAGCATTGCACGAGCACCGTACACCTGCGCAAGCCCACGCTAGGCGCACAGCGCTCGGCCCACTGCTGTTGTGCTCTCGCGCGCGCGACCCAGGCCTTGGCTTGGCCTGGCCTTGCGCTGGGCCTGGTCGAGGCTTGGCGTGCGATGGTGCGTGTGGCTCGCTGGGCGATGGCCTGGCTTCGTGCTGGGCCTTGATCTAGCGGGCCTCGTCCGATGCTAATTCGTACGATACGCTTCCGATTAAATTCCCGATTCCGGAATTCATTTCCGATACGAACAATATTTAATATTTCCGATTCCGGAATTAATTTTCGTTTCGAACAAATATTTAATATTTCCGTTTCCGGAATTATTTTCCGATTCCGATAATATTTCCGATTCTGACAATATTTCTGTTTCCGGCAATATTTCCGATTCCGGCAATATTTCCATTTCCGATAATATTTTCCGATACGTACCATGTTTCCGTTTCCGGTAACATCTACGACTTGGATAATATTTATTTTTCCGATACGATCCATATTTCCGTTTCCGGCAATATCATCGTTTCCGGAGTATACACTTGCTTGTGACGATCTCAGCTCCCACTGAAACCAAGATCCGTCGATTCCGAATATCCATAGATAGAGTATTTCATGCCATTAAATACTCGGTCCGTTTACGTACTATTTGTGTGACCCTACGGGTTCAGTCAAGTGTAAGCTGTGGATTAATATCATTAATTCCACTTGAACTGAAGCGGCCTCTAGCTAGGCATTCAGCTCACTTGATCTCACTGAATTATTAACTTGTTAATTAATACTGAACCGCATTTATTAGACTTAACATTGAATGCATACTTGGACCAAGGGCATTATTTCCTTCAGTAATTTTAATGAAATTTACTTATGACAGATTTTCATCTCTTACAGTAAAGTTTCATAGGTCTGTCTGATACTAGTCTTCCCAAAGTAACTATCTATGCAAATGATTATGACATTGCCATGTCCACATAGTTCAAGAAACAGAACTACTAGTCATCTTGCATTCTAGTCGTCTAACGTTTTCTATGCGTCCAATTTTATAGAAAACTCCGGCCAGGGACCATTTTCAACCTTTGACATTCAAGTTCACTTGATAGACATTTCTTAGTCACAGGACTGGTCCTGACAGTCTATCTTGAATATATTGTCAATTTGAAGGGACTCATCATTTAATACTAAACCAAGATTAAATGGAATATGAAAATACATTTCATATATGATAAATGTTCAACCCCAATGTTTTACAACCATGGGCCTCAAACCCATCTTTAAAACAGTTCATGGAATTCAAAGCTATGCTTGATTTCCAGTGCTATAATGTGAGTGCTGCTTCTCACTTGTTGCATAGGTTTAGTTATCATGCTTTGCCAATCTTAATATCCTTTTCATCGAATATTCTTCGAGATATGATGATAAGATCTTCTGAGTATGTTTATTTTGTGATCTAGTCTGTCCAGCTACAAGAGTGGTTCTACGCATTTTTCAATGAAGAATCATCAAGTCAGCAGACATGTGATCTACCTAAGTTTAATGAAGAACTCATTAATACAAACAACTCTGTTTTATTGCTTCTTAGGCAATAAGTACTTCTACTTCAACTGTTTAGGTTGCTAGTGATGCTTTGGTTGGATTTCCTTATCCAAGCAGTTCACAGATATGTGGAAGACTTTCCAGCTGTATCTTAGAACATATAAATTAATATTCAATTTCCCACGCAACAAGTCATGGTCTCCAATCCATGTTGCCATTTCAAAACACGATGCTCTATAGCTCGTCCTTATCAATGGTTAACTCCAAAGGGTCTTGCTTGATCCTTTGCCAGTGTTTATGTGTGTAGCATCAATTTTTAGCATATATTTATTTCCTTGAATCAAGAACTATTCCTATCTACCTTTTCAAGTACCATAAGTATTCTTGATCTCAATCTAGTTGATCTTCACTTAAATCAATAGAGATTGGTATATGTTCGTCATGCCTAAAGTCATACGATACGTTTTTGGCGATCCTCATATTATATCATACATGATAAATTCTTCGGATATTTCATAAAATGCCCCTCACAATTCGTACAAATACCCAACATACCCTTACTAATAACGGACCGTTAGTCTGCCGTTAGCCAAGTTTCCAATTCACCCAAATGCCCCTATTCTGAAACTTATTTCACCAAATGCCCCTATTGTGAAACTTATTTCACCAAATGCCCCAAACTTAAATATAGCTATTTTGATGTTTCAGCGACTAGTTTTTGTGTTTGAAAGGTAGTTGTTAGTCACGGTTGACTATAAAAGCCCCTTTGCTGAATGGTTCTTGTAAGTTAGATGTTATTTTGATTTGCTTTGCTAATTTCATAAGATTTTTGTCATGAGTTTTCTTTCAAAATCATCATCCACACCCAATGATCGAGTCCACATATATTAGAGTACCTACCAAATTTTGTTATTGTGGTAGGAAATTTGTCATTCGAAGCTCGGATACAACACTCAATCCATAAAGGTTATACTACAAGTGTGATCCTTGAAACAATCTGAGATGGTGCAAGGGAGTAGTTGAGCAAGAAAACAAGGGGCAACAACACGAAGGAAAATGCGGGGGAAGCTTAGACGAAGGAGAAAGTATTGAAAATAGGCGAAACAGTAAGATGCAAGAAGAATTGAAGTAAATGAAGAAGAAGCTTAAACAACAACAAAAAGTAGTCAAAGTTGTAATACTAATGGGGATATTGATGTTTGTAATTTTACTGTTTGTAATCATGAAGTAAACACAAGTAATGAGAAACAAATTCACATTTCATAAATAATTGATGTTGCATAATCTGCACAAAATACCAAACTGGGAAGCATTTCTGTTTTTAGCTTCACTTACAAAACATCTTTGCACCAACTACATTTAATGTTATTTTCTACTCAATGAATATGTGCAAGATCAAAACAAATGTTCAAAAAACTACCCCAAAAAGCATTAGCAGCTATCCAGAAGAGCTTGTGGAACACCACTTCAACCTCCATTCCTACCACAATAACAAAATTTGTTAGGTACCCTAATATATGTGGACTCATTGGGTGTGGAAGATGATTTTGAAAGAAAACTCATGACACAAATCTTATGAAATTAGCAAAGTAAAGTAAAATAACATCTAAAATACAAGAACCATTCAGCAAAGGGGTTTTATAGCCAACCATGACCAAGAACCAGTTTTCAAACACAAAAACTAGCCGTCGGAACATCAGAATAGCTATATTTAAATTTGGGGCATTTGGTGAAATAAGTTTCATAATAGGGGTATTTGGTGAAATAAGTTTCAGAATAGGGGCATTTGGGTGAATTGGAAACTTGGCTAACGGCGGACTAACGGCCCGTTATTAGAAAGGGTATGTTGAGTATTTATACGAATTGTGAAGGGTATTTTATGAATTATTGAAACTTGATGGGCGTTTGGTGAATTATGGCAAAACTCGAGGGCATTTCATGAAATTTCCGTAAATTCTTTTGCAGAATAATTCCCAATTGAATTCTATTCATGTAACTTTAGCTCATCTAGTTTCAGTAAATACTAAATCCAGCTAAATTCTTTGACATATAATATAGGTTAAGAATTTTACTTAGATCCTTTGATGTTTAACTTAGTAAATGCTTATACATAGTTTAAACATTCTTTACTTAGATTTATTCACATGGGTCGAATATCTCCAATGGAGTCTTTCGTGTTTGATTTAGTAAATGCCATTACTTAATCCAAAACATTAATATAAGATCTTTGTAAATAGATCTTAATACCCAGTATGTACTAAGTTTCGCCTTGGTCCATCATTGATGAATAATTTCAAATCTAAGTCATTAGCATTTGAATGTTATTTCACAATAGAGAGATATGTGTGTGATACACACAGGACCAGTTAAGTTTTTATGTACTCCCACTAAACTTCTTATATATCTATAAGAATCATGTACATTTTGTGAAACTAAAATACTTATTAGCTTCACTAAAATACATTTCTAATTCCCAATTGCTTGCTCAAATCTGTACTTAGATTTCATAAGCTAGTTTTATTTTTCAAGCATTTATTTGGATCCACAAATCCTATGACATACCATGTACATAGTTTATTCCAACATTTTATTGAGGAATTGTTTTGTCATCCAATTGCCATATGTACCAATATGCAATCATTGCTTGATTTATAGACTTGAGCATTACGATTATGCATGAGGTTTCAACACAATCCACGCCGTGAATTTTCTTGTAACCTTTAGCAACTAATCTAGCTTTGTGTATGAACACAATTTCATGTTTGATGGTTTTTATCCTTAAAACAAACTTGCAACCAATAGGTGTGAAACTATTCTTGCAAATCAACAAAATTTCAATTTTGTCATCAAAATATTGAGTATGTTTTATGGCCTCTAACCATTTAAAACATTTGAGTCTATATATGGCCTCTAACCATTTTAGGGAATCTGGGTTTCGTCATAGTTTTCTTACAGGTCACAAACTCATTAATCTACATGATAATAGTTTGACTGCAAGTTGTAGGTTTCTTCACTATCTAATAGAAGAATCTCATAGTTTCAGTGACTTGAACTCTATGCCTACTTGGGTATAGAACATCAAACAAATAAAATATTAATAGCCACTTGAAAGTCCTTTAAATATTCTGTTCCCTTTGAAGCACTTGTAAAGTCTTCTAAGAGATGTCTATTCTTTAAAAGCCACTTCTAAAGTCCTTAAAGAATAAGTTCGGATTTTCTGAAGCACTTCGAAAAGCCTCCGGAATGTCCGTTTATGTTTGTTGTTCGCCTCGAAGACTTTCAGGGTCTATTTTCTCCCACTTGTCATTTTGGAAACGAATCTCCAAAAGGACATTATTTCAAGCAAACAAACATTATGTTCTCAAAAATTCGTGGTAGAAACAATACCCTTGTGTCTCATTCGAATAAATCACAATGAAACATATATCTATACTTGGGCCTTAGTTTGTTGAATAACAAACACTAAGCTCCCACTTTGTTTAGGAACTGTTTAGATATATTATGAAAAGATATACTGAAATTACTTTTCAATAGCTTTGACGAATTTGGTTTAGTTTGGTGGTAGTTGAGCATTTTGTTTTAGAAATTATAGGAAAAGTCTTTATGATTCATCATTGATCGAATCAAGTACTAATTGACTTCGATCATTCCAACTTAGATATGCCGTATCTTATGGAGCTAGATTGTGAATTTTACTACACACAATCATTGTTGATCATTCTTGACTTAAGTAATCATCAACATGATCTAACCTAGATCTTTATGATTTCTTGCAAAGTGGGATTTATACTTCTGAATCTTTGAACTAGCCAAACAGATTCAAACTTATATCACATTGAGTAAATAAACCTATATTCACTCAAATCTTTGTGAAATAATAAAGTCATAAAACCTTTCTTTAGCTTTGAACTCTATCGTCTAGGCGTTCTAACAATAATTCATATCTTTTGTTACTTTCAACAAGTAAGACTAGTTGTCTTAAATTGATCTAGAAATCAATGAACTTTCAAAAGTCCATCAAAATAGAGCTTTTGAATGTTAACTTGTTGATATGGTCTAAGCAACAATGCCAAAGATTAGTGGAACTCAAATCAAGGGGTTGATTTGAACCTAGTAAAGTTCTTATTGTTAAAGAGTTGTTTGTTTTAATCAAGCATATTGACTCAACCCGTAATTGACCATTTCATTCAAATAAACAAACAAACATTGTTTTTGTTTTTCTTGAATGTGAGTCTTTCTGTGTTTGAAAACAGAAATTTAGGTATGCTGATTATGGAACAAAATAACCAATAAGTTCCAGCCTTTGAAAGGACTAAAACAAACTAGATGACCCTACAACTAATGTAGCATTGCCATGCTTCATTTCCCACTTGTAGGTCATTAGTGTATCCTAGCTTCCATTGTTTGAGTTATTACCGAAGTAAGAACCTCAAGCGGTATATGATACCAAGGAAGTTTGATTGCTAGGTCACTGCTCTTTTAAACATAAACTTATAGGTAGAAACGAAATTGTAAATTCCTTTCATTTGTTCCTTTGTTTTCCTATTTCTCGTACCCTTTCTAATAGCCTTAAGAATTGAATTTTCTAGTGTTGACTTTTATACTTTGTTTAGACATGTCCAATGTCACTCCAACAAAGTTCTTACCATTTATGTTGAATATTCTGTTTCAACTAGATGATCTTACCAGAAGCTTCTAAAGTTCTCTAAGCATCGATCTATTCGAATGTGTAGGGACTAGACTCATTCGAGAATTAAATGGACAAAGATATTAGGTTGTTAACCATTGGGTAAGGTTGAGCGTTTAAACTGAATGCTTTATGATCTCACAACTACATTGTATTTTGAATTCACAAGCACCAATCGGTTTGCCATTCGACTTTGATACTCGAAAACAACCATAAAAGTCGCTAAAAGAAACGTACATTTAAATTGCTCATTTTCTCTCATTTCCGTGAATCGTTCTTGGATTCACTACCAATCGAGGAAATTTACTGTTACCTTTCTAAAAGGATTTACTGCAGTGCAAGATATTTAATTATAAACAATAATTAAAACACTCATTGAAGCATGCAAAGTCTAAACATTTATCATGAGTAATAACTTGAAAATTAAAGCATTCATGCAATTTAAACAAGTTATTAGCATTTTATTCGAATTTAATGTTCCGGCAGGTGTGAATAAAATGATTCCAAGATCCTAAAACCATTGAAGAATTAAGCACAGTTTGTCGACTCAATCCTAAAACATTTTAGGTAAGCAAAAACCTTTTGCTAATAGTCTAGAAACTATTCTTGGTTGATAGGTACGTCTAAGAACTTATTAGGTAAACCTATCGATTTTTCCACGACATAAAAGGACTCCTTACTTATATCGTTGAGTTTCACCAACACTAACATGTACTCACAATTATTTGTGTACCTTACCCCTTTAGTATTGACAAGTAACACCTCGATATGGCGGAAAACTATTACTAAGATCGATGTAAAGGATATCCAAGTAAGTGTTATTTTGGCATGGCACCTTTTAACTCAATTTTTAAGTTTGGAACTTAAGGCTCTTACTATGTTGGTTAGATTTTAAGTGAACTAAAATCCTTAATCATTCAACATAATCAAGCCACAATCTCATGCATAATTAAGACATATTTAAAGCAATAAATAACTTAAAGCATGCATAAGATAA
Source organism: Spinacia oleracea (assembly GCF_020520425.1). Taxonomy (NCBI): domain Eukaryota; kingdom Viridiplantae; phylum Streptophyta; class Magnoliopsida; order Caryophyllales; family Amaranthaceae; genus Spinacia; species Spinacia oleracea. Next base: position 73,267,462 of record NC_079491.1, on the reverse strand, counting down.
ATGTGATCTAGTATGGCCCGACTTCATCTTGAAGCTTCAACTTCAAAGTCCGTCTTGAAAATCTCCGTGGGAGGCACCATTTTCTTCAAATAGGATAAGCTATAATTAAACTAATTACAACTATTTGATGGTACGCAGACCATATTTGAATTGAAAAACAATTACATTCAAATTAATGGTACGCAGACCATATTTTCTATCCTATTTGGGCCATACTAGTCACTTCATAACCTGCAAAACAGTACATATACAATATATACCATTCACCCATTCATTATCATGAATGGCCCACATAGCTGGTTAGTAAAACACGTTATGCATCACATAAATATTTGCAGCAATATATTAATCAAGGGCACCAATAATCTACAAATTATTCAGTCCTTATTAATTCTAATCAAGTTGTTTTAACCTTAAGGATTTGTAGACCTAATCAAGAATTTATTAATTAATTGATTTCCGATTAACATGGATTCAAGTCTAGGTCATAAAAATTTAAAATTTAACACAAATTTACAATTTTTATGGTGGTTTTTAATCATAGGTATCTAATTAAATTATTAATTAATTATGAAAATCAAATTAATTCTAAATTATTCCAATTTTCAACAAATTAATCATAATTACAAATTAGATTGCATAATTAACAAGGCTAGGCATTTAAACTTGTTAAACATATACAGTAGGTCAATCAAAAATTCAAGATTTATCAACAAGAATCGCAAATATTTAATTTAACATCTTAAATTTACAAACTTTTGCGTTCGAAAAACTAAAACCTCCGAAAAGTCATAGTTAGGCTTCGAATTTGGGAATTCTGGGTTCGGCTGTCAAAATTTTAGAATGCCTTTTACATGCGGAATTGACACAAAAATCACTCGATTTGGATGAGTAACGAAGAAACTGCCGAAAAACTGCGTACATATAATTAAATAAACGCAATTTGCAATTAATTAACAATTACGAAAATTAATCACCCCTTTTAATTCCTTGAAAATTTGTGAAATTTAACCATGTTATGCAATTTAGATTATGAAAATAATAAGAGGCTCGTGATACCACTGTTAGGTTATGATTCATATGACAAAACATAAATCATGCGGAAAAACCTTAATGCCAGGAAACATATTATTTACACATAATCATTTAGCATAATTTAGGAGCATACACTTTGTAGCGTGCCCTCCCTAGCTGCGCCCGAACCGAACAAGAACAAGTCTTTAGGACTCCAAATGTCGTCCCTCCGTAGATAGTCCACAGTACGTCCGGATCCGCCTCAAGTTAGACCAACTAGAATCGCCCTTAAGGTTACTAGGAATTTCGGCTATTGTGTTTGCAAGTGTATGGCTGATTTTTCTTTCAAAAACTTACCCTTTGAATACTTCAATCGTATCTATAAATTATGACCCTAGGCACTTATTTATAGAGGTATGGAAAAGGAACTATAATCCTATTAGGATATTAATTAGTTTAATTAGAATCCTGCTAGGACTCTATTAAATAATCATTATCTAATAGTTTTAGGATTTGATCATATTTCGAATCCCGATTGCTTTAGGATTCCCGCACGAGCATTGCACGAGCACCGTACACCCGCGCAAGCCTTGCGGCCCACGCTAGGCGCACAACGCTCGGCCCACTACTGATGTGCTCTCACGCGCGCGCCCCAGGCCTTGGCTGGGCCTGGTCGAGGCTTGGCGTGCGATGGTGCGTGTGGCTCGCTGGGTGATGGCCTGGCTTCGTGTTGGGCCTTCGTCTAGCGGGCCTCGTCCGATGCTAATTCGTACGATACGCTTCCGATTAAATTCCCGATTCCGGAATTCATTTCCGATACGAACAATATTTAATATTTCCGATTCCAGAATTTATTTCTGTTTAGAACAAATATTTAATATTTCCGTTTCCTGAATTTTTTTTCGATTCCGATAATATTTCCGATTCTGACAATATTTCCGTTTCCGGCAATATTTCCGATTCCGGCAATATTTCCATTTCCGATAATATTTTCAGATACGTACCATGTTTCCGTTTCCGGCAACATCTACGACTTGGATAATATTTATTTTTCCGATACGATCCATATTTCCGTTTCCGGCAATATCATCTTTTCCGGAGTATTCACTTGCTTGTGACGATCTCAGCTCCCACTGAAACCAAGATCCGTCGATTCCGAATATCCATAGATAGAGTATTTAATGCCATTAAATACTTGATCCGTTTACGTACTATTTGTGTGACCCTACGGGTTCAGTCAAGAGTAAGCTGTGGATTAATATCATTAATTCCACTTTAACTGAAGCGGCCTCTAGCTAGGCATTCAGCTCACTTGATCTCACTGAATTATGAACTTGTTAATTAATACTGAACCGCATTTATTAGACTTAACATTGAATGCATACTTGGACCAAGGGCATTATTTCCTTCAGTGTTATAGCTGCAATGAACAAGGAATGCAGCCACAGCAATACGAGCAAGAGCCAAGGCACAGCACGCAGCAGAATAGAAGCAGCCACAGCAATGGCACGCAAACAAGGCAATGACAGCATCTGTTCATTTGCCTTTGCAACAGCCTTAAGTGCCTTCTTATGAGCCCCCTTGCATTACCTTGATAGGAGCTTTGTAGCATCACAAGAGAAGCAATCACAACAACCATATGCGCAGCAAACAACACAGCAATAGCGTAGCAGAACAACAACTGTGGGCGCAGCAACCTCGCAGCTGCCATTCTGTGCGATCGAATCTGTTCTGGGCGCTCGAATCCTTGTTATGCGATCGAGTGGTCATTCTGTGCGGTCGAACAAACTGGAGTTTTCAGATCAGAATGTCTTGATTTTCCTGTGCGACCGAATGCTTGTCCCTGTTCGACCGCACAGAATTTGTGCGACCACACAACACCCTTTGTGCGACCGAATTGGAACGCGGGGCTGCTATTATAAAAACGAAAATCGCAGCAATCTTTCATTAGGCTTAGTTAGGCTTAATTAGATTTTCATTACATAATTCTTAGAATTCTCTCCCTAGAATTAGTTTAGGGCTTAGATTAGAGATTATGATTAAGGATTCTTAGCCTCACATTCTTCATTCTAAATTCAATTCAATCATCATTTTCAGATTTCTTTTTCTCTTTCTCTTGAGTATTGTTCTTCATTTTTGTGCTTCAAGTTTGTTGCAAATTCTTCCATTCAAGGTATAATTCATCATTTCTTTTTTATTAGTTCTTTAATTCTTTAATTGCTTCATTAATTTCGTTTATGCTTTGATTTCATGCTTGAATTCTAGAATTAGTTTCAAATCTTGAATGTTCTTAGTTTTTCCCCAATTTTTGTGGTTTGAATTTTCTGAATTTTATTGTTTCAATTAGCTTCATTAGTTTAATTAGTTTCATGATTAGGATTAATGTTAGTTTAATGTTGATGTTAATCATGCTAATTGAGTAGTTTAGTCTAGAGGTTAGGGATGAAGCTTTGGGATTGAATTTTGGGAATTTTAGGGGAAATTCATGATTGACGTTGTGATTAAATGTGATTTAGTGATAGGATTTCCATGACTAGTTGAGTAGTAGTCGCAAATGCTATTCGATTGGGATTTGATTGGAATGTACGATTTAGGTTTGGCAAGACATTGTGAGCCTATTTTGTGCAAGTGAATGATAGGTTCTATTATATGCAAGCTTATCTAGTTTAGGATTAGGCAAAAGCTCTTCCATAGGCTAGGTTGCTTCGCGTGCTCCATCCGAGAGGTGGCAAGCACGTCATTTGGTTTCATTCCCCTATTTGCTATGTCGTTTCATATTCATGAATGTCTTGACCTTGTTATCTCTTTGATTCGATTTCCATTGCCGATTCCCGAATCCTCTAGAGTTTCTTTATTTGTTTGCTTTTCGTGTTTTTAGATTAAAACTCAAACTCAAATTCCATTCGAACTATCTTGTGAACACATAGATTGATAAGTCAAACATATCCATTCCTAGGGGACGATCCCTATACTTGCCGCTATAGCCCATATAGCCGGTTAGTTTAGGTGTTTTATAAATTTTGTTTGGTGAGGTGTTGTTCTATTCAACGACGGAAAAACACCTTATCAGAAGTATTTTCTCCCATTTGTCAGGAACATGTTCATTTTAGCCCAAACACAAGTATACATATATTGAGTGGCATGGATCCTTGGCTTGACTTTCTTATATCCCGAATTTGACTTTTTCCTTCCCGAGACCGCTACCGAACTACTTTAGGGGACGATAGAGGCATTTCTTTCGGTGACTATTTTTCTTTTTAGATTAGGACATCTTTATTTTTATTTTTCATTGATATTTTTGTTTGCACTTTCCCCCTTGCTAGCCATTTGAGCCATGCCCCTTCATTTCTTATAAGCTCATTACAAGCCTATTAGCCTTTGTTTTATTTTCACCCTTAGAAGTGATAGTGAAGCTTTGTGTTATTGTGCTTGATGGTTTTGAATGATTATGCAATGATGAGGAATGATTGTTGTTGGTTGGAATGGCAAATTTTGGGAAATATGTTGTATATAATGAATAAAGAAGCATAATAAAAAACAGAAAGGAAAGTTTTGAAAAAGCCAAAAAAAAATAGAGAAAAAAACAAGGCAATGAGAAATGTTTCAATTGAAACACAAAAAAAGGAGAAAATCAAATCAAGAAAAGTTCAAAAAGAGTTTTTAGTTTAGTTTTGTTGTTGAATAAGCTTGGGGGTGCCCCAAATAAGTTGTGTGAGTTTGTTTTGGTTCGATTGAGCACCAATTTCCAAATTTGTTCCACAACCTACCCCTAGCTTATGCATTACACCATTAAAGCCCTCTTGACCCTTTTGAGTTGAGTCATTGTCGGTGGAGGGAGGATTTGGTCAAATATATGGAATGGGATTGTCATGCTAAGATGTCGAGTAACCTTATCTCCTCTCTTACAATTCTTGTATTTTCCGGCGCCTTCGCGGCGTCACGAGAAGCTATCTTTGAGGGTGAATGGGATCTAGAGAGTTGACGCGGTAAGATCGGTTGAAGGGGGATAGATAAGTGCAAATCCTTAGTTCTCTTTGCTTCACACTCGAATCCTTCACTCGACTTAGGACATTGGTTAGCGTGCATTCGTTTAATTGTTAGTAATATTAGCATTCTTTTGAGCTCGTTCCATAATAAAGGCCCTTTCCTTGAATTTTATAGTTTTATTTTACTTTTTTTTCTATTCTTTTCCTTTCTTTTTTTATCCTTTCTGTTCTTTTTCTTTTCTTCCCTTTTTCTTGGTTTGTTTTCCTTTTAGGTCTTGCCTTGATTGTGTTTTTCGAAGAGTTATGGGTGGTTCTCTTTGGAAACCATTGCGAGATCCCACTCGCCCCCATGAGCGATTGCGGGGTTTAAAGAGCTTGTTGCATGCGCTTAAATGCAACCGTGATTCCTACAAAAGTGAGTTAGGTTGTATATTCTTGTAGTTCTCATTTTTGTAGTTTTTAGAATCTGAATAATATGCTCATTATTCCCTATTTCATGCTTAGTTTGCTAGAGACTAGCAAACGCCTAGCTTAGGGGAGTTTGATGAGCAGCATTTATGTTGCTCCTATCTTAGGTTTTCGTATTAGTTTTATTATGATTTCGTAGTTTATATAGTTTTTCATAGCATTTTTATGTTTTCTTTCCATCATGTGCATTATAGGTGAATCTTGTGGAAAATGGTGGAAACCCAAGTAGATTAGAGCAAAAAGCAGAGTTGTACGTGCGACCGAACATGGTCTTGTGCGCCCGAACAGTGAAGAAAAGGTGGACTGAAGGAAGAAGCAGAGATGTGCGGTCGAACGTCATTCTTGTTCGATCGCACAATGAAACCCCTGTGCGGTCGTGCTCTGTTCAACGACCGCACAAAATGGAATTTCTAACCAGAACGTCCCAAGATTTTGCATTCGATCGCACCGATAAGCACTCGCCCGCACAAGAATTTGTGCGCCCGCACGAAGTTGCTGTGCGACCACACGGAAGATTATGAAGAATTTGGCTAAGGCAGGTTCGTGCGATCGCACGGAAATTTCGTGCGGTCGAATGTGACAAAGGAAAACGTTTTTCGCTCTGTTTGCCCGCGCAAAAATAATGTGTGCCCACACGATTTTACCTCCGTTCGATCGCACTAAGGGTTTGTGCGACCGAACGTCGATGCAGGCTGGGTTTGTTTGAATTTTAAGTTTCTATTTAGAGAAACATATAAATAGCTTTATTGATTTTATTTGAGGAGAATTCAATTTTAGAATATCAAAATTAGTTTTCAGAAATTCTAGAGAGCTTATTTCTTAGTTTTGTGCTTTGGAGGAGAGAGAAAGTCATCAATTGGAGGAAGCTTCATTTGTAATTCTCTAAACTCTTAATTTCTTTAATGCTTTTCAATTCAATTCTTAATTGCTTCTTTTGATTCTTGAATTCTTTAATGTTTGAATGCTTTGATTACATTTTGCTTGATTCTCTTCATCTTATGATTCTCAATTGATTGTCTACTTAGATTCTACTTGTTGATTCTTTCAATTTCAATTTACAATTCAATGGCCAATTGCTCTTACTCCTTGATTTCATTAGCTAGAAATATGAATTGTGAGTAGATTCTTAGGTTAGGGATAGGGTGGAGCTTGGGAATTAATTTGGGGAAATTGAAGGGATATGCATGTTAGTGTTGTGATTAAACTTGATTTGATGCTTAGGAATTTCATGACTAGTTGAATTGGTAGTTGCAAATGCTAGTTCTACTAGGATTGATTGGAGTGCTTCATGATTAATTTGGCAAGAGATTGTGAATTAGGATGTGGCATGTAAAGAGTTAATTTGTAATTGCTAGTGACTTAATCTAGGGATCATGCGAAAGCGCTTCCTAGGATTAGAGAACTAAATGTGGTTTATCCGAGAGGTGGTGATCGCATCATTTGTTGATTTTCCCCTAATTGTCAAGTCCTTGCGACATCTCTATATGTGACACTTCGTCCTTCCCCAATTGTCCCTAGTCGATCCCCAATTCCCTAGCCGCTTTCCTTATTTGATAATCTAGTTGAAATATCATAGCTTGGTAGTTCATAATCCAACTTTAATCTCGTTTCTAAGCTAGCTTAGGGCCCGTTCGGTATCACTGTTAGTTTCCAGTTTTTGGTTTTTTGGTTTTGTAGGTCATATGATTTATATTGAATTATCAACTAAAAAATAGTCATACCTATTATAATCATGTTAATTTTGGAAACTGACAACCAAAAACTGGAAACTACTTTTTGTGGTTTTCATATTTTGGTTTTTAGTTTTGTAAAAAACAGAAAACTGGAAACAAATAACGATACCGAACGAGCCCTTAACTAAGTGACTCATTACTCCCCGTTTCCTTGGGACGACCCCGAACTTCCACTATAACTCTTATTGTTGGTAGCTAGGTGTTTATAAATTTTGTTTAATAGGGTACGTTTCGTTTAACGAAGCGGAAAATACCTCTATCAACTTCCGGCCGAGGCTTGCTCCGGCAATTCGTTTTGTGCCCCTGGTAAGCTTTGAATTTGAATCTTGTATTCTTGTATTTTGTATTATGTTTCTTGTTTGACGTGAATCTTGTATGTGTGTTTGCAGGTCGAGGAGGTCAACCCGGAGGATGTCCCTTGCTGACAGGGTCCTCTGTTATGGGGACTCGGATGGGGAGAAGGTAGAGTTCATTATCCCGGTGGCCCCTCCTTCAAGGCGGATGGCGGCCAACGCTCTTCCTGAGCATTACGCAGCTGTGAGTGCTTTTGTATTTCTTGAAATGGTTGTATTCTTGTATATAGAAATTGACTTTTGAATTTCGTACATATGCAGGCGCCTTGAGAAAGAGTGCACCGATGGATGGTTGTAATAGGAGAAGCATTGTGTTAAGCTGACTAGGAAGCTCGTTGGTCGAGATCGAGATGTAGGTTTATCATCTTTGTGTTGTTTGTATTTTGAAACTTGTACATAAATGTCTGATTTTTGAATTTGGAACTTTGTATAGGAGCGTCATCGGGGTCGTAGAGAGTTTGAGGATAGAGCTCCCCAGACTGGTGTTTCTATGGAGCAGTGATGAGTGACATTTATGTCGCTCCTAGTTTAGGATTTCATGTTAGTTTATTATGATTTTTCGTAGTTTTATAGTTGTTCGTAGTATTTTTATAGTTTCTTCCCATCTTGTGCTTTATAGGTGAATACTTTGGAATATGATGGAAAACCAAGTAGATTGGAGCAAAACAGAGGATGTGCGACCGAACAGATAATTTGTGCGCCCGAACAGTGAAGAAGTGGTGGACTCTAAGAAGATGCAGATATGTGCGACCGAACAACCATTTGTGTTCGATCGCACAGGTGCTCCTTGTGCGGTCGTGCTCTGTACCACGATCGCACAAAATGGATTTTCGAGGCAGAATGTCCCCAATTTTGATGTTCAATCGCACGGTTTTTCGTTCGCCCGCACAAGAATTTTGTGCGCCCACACAACTTATTTGTGCGACCACATTGAAGACTTTGAGAATATTGGCTAAGTCATGTCTATTCTATCCCACAGAATTTTTGTGCGGTAGAACATGATGAAGGAATGCAATCTTCGTTGTGTTTGCTCGCATGGAAATTGAAGTGTGCTCGCACCAGCTTTTGCTATTCGATCGCACAGGGGGTCTGTGAGACAGAAAGTCGACGCGGGCTGCGATAATTCGAATTTTAGCTTCTATTTGAGGAAACTTATAAATAGCTTTTTCGTTTAATTTTCATTATCATTCAATTTTAGAACTTCTTAATTACACTTTTCAAAAGATTAGAAAGAATTTCTTAGTTTTCAAGCTTTGTTTAGAGGAGAGAGAAACTCCATTGGAGGAAGCTTCAAGTTGTAAATCTGTTCAACTCTTGAATTCTTTTGCAATTTCAATTCAATTTTCTTTATGCTTTGCTATTCTTCTTGAATTTTTGATTTCTTAATGCTTTGATGTTAGTTTGATTGATGCTTAATTTTCCTTTGATTTCTCAATTGAATTCCTAGTTTCTTGATTCTTGCATTCAATCTTTCGATTCCATGTCTAGTAGCTTTGAATACTTAAATTTCTTAGTTAAAAGCATGAGTAGTGAGTAGATTCTAATTAGGATAGGGGAGAATCTAGGGCTAAATTGGAAGAAATTGAAGGATGATTGTTGGTTATTGATGTGATTAAACTTGAGTTGATATTAGGATTTCCATGACTATAAAATTAGTAGTTGCAAATTAAATGCTAGTTGTATAGGATTAATTGGAGTGCATTGTTTGGGTTTGGCAAGAGATTTTGAATCTCTATGATGCATGTGAAAAGTAGGTTTCAATCGTGAGTTGTCTAGTTTTAGGATCATGCGAGAGCTTTTCATTAACTAGAGGCTTAGCGTGTTCTATCCGAGAGGTGGCGAGCACGTCAATTTTAGCTTTTCCCCTATGTATCAAGTCCTTGCATCGTAGTTGTGTGATTCCTTTGTCCTTCCCCGATTACCCTAGACTATCCCCGATTCCCTAGCGTTTCCCTTATTTGGATAATCTTGTTTGATAGCTTAGATTCTTAGACATTTATTCAAACCAAATTCCGTCCTAAACTAGCTTAACTAGCAAACTCAATTCTCTTCGTTTCTATGGGACGATCCCTATGCTTGCCGCTATATTCAATATAGCCGGTTAGTTAGGAGTTTACAAATTTTGTTTGGTCGAGGTGTATTCTTTCAACGACAGAAAATACCTCTATCAAGAAGACTGGGCGGAACTTCGGTCCATGCCCTGGCTCTAGCGGTGAGACTCGTCGGAGGTGCTCAGATGCTGATCTGAGGGATGTTCCCTCTTCTTTTACCCAGACTGGCAGGTATTCGTACTCCTTTGTAGACACGGGTAGTCAGCCGCTTCAGGGACCGCCTATGGGTGGCTAGTGGATCATGAAAAAAGGACACTTATAATTGAGGAAACAGAAAATATTATGAACAATTTTATGATGGATAAAAAAACAAAAACAAAGAACAAACAATACAAAAACAAAGAACAATTAATAAACAAAAAAGAACAAATAATACAAATGTTATGAACAATTTTTTGATGAATATTTATAAAATGACATGTATGTAATTGCTTGTAAAAACATAAAAGATCAATGAAGAACTTAATAAATTAACTAGAGCTTTTTTGCATTTTTGAACAGACGCTTTCTGTTTTGCTAAAAATATATTATGAACAAAAATATTAAATTTGACAAAATGAAGAAGATTGTAAAGCTTACATTGCAGGATTAAAATGTACATTTTTAGTGTTACTAGTTTCGATGTTTGAACATCGAGGTTTTTTGTTTCATTTTCCGATTGTGCTGAAGATTTTGATGAAGGTTACTGTAATTTGTGTATCATGAGGTTAAAGGACACGCTATTTTATATAAATTTTAAAATCTTTCAAATAAATTAAAAATTTACATTATCTAATGCCTTGTTGTTTTCTGAACGTCTGGGTGGGATTCTCTATTAGCTCCCAGCTTTAGTTTCACTATCAACTTTTTTGGCTGAGCACTAGATTTTGTAAGTTTGTAACTATGAGTGTCCAGTGAAAATACACTTTGAAAGAAATGAATATTTTACTAAAATAAAATGAACATTTAACATAAAGATAGTGATCTTGAGTTCTAGACTTACTTTTTTTTTAAAAAAAAAGGACAGAAGAAATGAATAAAAGGTCAAAGCATTGACATTATGAATATAGCACTTGAAATAATAGAACATTCCTAAAGCAAACTGTTTATCCAATGTTTCAATAAACAACCAATGAATTTTTTTTTGACATCGGCTAAAACATACAGGAAACGAAAAAATAACAAAATAAAAACCAATCTAATCTGGCTCCAAAGGATGTTGCGCCACACGAATTCCCAGTTTAATTGCTACTTGCGCTAAGTTATGAGCCTGTTGTAGACACCTAAATCGTGTCTCCCCATTGGGATGATGACGATACCATTATCCTTATTAGGCAGTTGGAGCAACTCCATGCGGAAGTCTGAATTGCTAAGAACATTTCCAAAATCCAAGAGCCAAAAACCAATTCCCGAGTTCGTTCCCATTCCGGAACTCGGTACAAAATACAATTTCAAAAAATCAATTTCAAGATCCAAGTACAATCTCACCCAATGAACTATTCCATTGGTTTTATAAGGCCTTTTCCAGTCAAAATGACACTAAACAATCCAAATTCGGGCGCCGACACACAAAACCGAGCAAGCCGGGCCTCGTCCCGTAAAACCGAATTCAAAACCCCGAAATAGCTTGTTTTTAGACGCAAACCAAGCCTTAATCATCAAGCAAACACTACGTGCCAACTTCGTACAATTCGTACAAAGGTACACCATTACAAGCCAAAACAAGGATGGCATCTTTCGTCCTTGTTTGGTAGCTTCTGCGCCACGTCAGCAGCGCCCGGCGCTGGCAGCTGCACTGGACGCTGGCGTGAGCTGACGTTTAGCAGCAACTTCTCCTATTTAAACCCCTAACTCTGATCATTATGGGGAGGCAAAAATCAAAACACAACGTCGTAATACAAAAATTGACACTCAAATCAAAATACAAAAATCCTCCAAAATCTCATACAATTTCCAAGTTCTAAGCAATTGGGAGCTCTAAAAGGAATTCTTGCCTAAACCTAACTAGGTAATTCCGAATCTCAACCCTAATCAATCATGTTTCCTTGATTTTCTCTTTCAAAAATGATTAGTAAGTTGATACTTTTAATCTTAAAAGTGTCACTTACAACAATCATACATTTCTTACAAAATCCAAACTTTATGTGATACAAAAATGCAAACTTTCAAGATTCAATGATGTTCAAGGTTGTTTGTAATCACTTCCTTGAACTAGAATCATCTTCAAAACATGGAGTAATCAAAGATGATGCTTTTCTAATGTTTAAAGGTTTAATCTTTGAGATTCAAGACTCCACTTTTCAAATTTCAAGTTCATGTTTCAAGATCCAATAATGTTTAGGGTTGTTGTGATCACTTCCCAAAACTAGGATCATTTCAAAATAAGAGCATATCAAAGACTAAACCTTTTCAACATTAAAAGGTCCAATCTTTGAGATTCAAGACTCTTAAGTTCAATATGTCAAGTTCAAGTTCAATATTTCAAAGTTCAACATTTCAAGTTCAATATTTCAAGTCCAATATTTTAAGATTTAAACTTTTCAAGTTTGAGTTCTATGTTCAAAATCCAAGAGACTTTAGGTCGAGCAACTTGACCTAAAGTACAGAGTTTTGCTTTGAATTTGTGTCGGGCGCACTTATTCTTAAGGAGTCGTTTGCCGTTCGGATCTCATGTGCTAAAATTCAAGTTCAATACCGCACTTTCAATTATGCAAGTTCAATTCCGCACTTTCAATTATGCAATTTCAATTCCGCACTTTCAATTATGAAATTTCAATTCCGCACTTTCAATTATGCAATTTCAATTCCGCAACTTTAATTGCCTAGTCCTTCTAGGCAATGTGGTTCCACCTCCTAGTCCATTTCTAGGTGGTCTTGTACTTCACTAATTTTGCACCTATTTTCCATTGTAATGTTGCTTTAATTTTTTATTGCTTTCATCACCTAACATGCTAAATACAACAAAATACAAGGTTACACCACGCTTAACGAAGATAATTTCTTGGACAAACCGATCTTAGGTTCCCTTCAATTAACTTTAAAGCAAAGTGGTCACAATACAAAGTAGAAATTATATTTGTTCTAAAATCTAACCCATATAGTCTAAACTAGGGTATTTTCGAAAATTTTGTGCCACGCATTTGAATTATTTTTAAAGCTCGCGGAATAAGCATCTCGTTCCCTTGCCCGGATCTCACCCATCCGTTTCAAAGATTCAATGCCTTATCCTAATAAAGTCACTTTTTGGTCTTTCCAAACGAGACCCTAAACAATGTTTGGTGGTGACTCCTTCAAAATACAAAGATACAAAGGTTCTAAAATTGGCCCCGTAGGAAGGGAAAAAAGCGTACGAACGAAAAACCCCCCTACAATTCTAGCGACTCCACTTGGGATTTCCTGATTTCAACTTCAAAAATACGAGCAGACTTTGAGCATCAAGCCACTGCGCCAAACGCCACTGGCTGCATCCAGCACAGTGGCTCAAAATGGCTTGTTACCCACGTTTACTCAAGTTTTAAAGTGGGAGTCAGTCTGTTTTTGAATTTTGAAGGACGCTCCCAAACCTTGAGAACGAACGTCGAAAAACAAGCTTTTCAAATACAATATTCAAGTGCGATTTCAATTTTTAATTTCTAGGCATTTCATGCATATTTCGAAAACCATATTTGTGCAAAACGAATTTCTACCTTGCCCAAACGGATGTGTTCTACATTCGGGCTAGCCTAGGGGCAACGAAATGGTGACTCTCCATACGGTTCCCGGCCAAAGTGTGTGTCTATTTCCGCGCCTACCGAAACTTGGCATTTGCTTGACATTCCCGATGTCAAGTATGGAGGTCGTCTGCCGACACACACGTCCCTTAGGTGGATGTGCAAGTTGTCGTCGGATCCGCCTCTTAGTCGAGTACCTTTTGACACCCAAAGCCGACCACTTGCATCATACAAAACTTAGACCGACCTTAGGTTGAGAACTTTGCATGTCGCATTCATATTCATGTTAGTGTGACAACATGCTACGTGTGCATTGTGTGGGCGTCTTTGCACGCGTGAATGGCTAACCTCGAGTTCTAGCTTTACCAAAACCATTAGCCTCCAACTAGGAAACCAAACCCCTAGGAGCATCATTCAAGCCTCATGCATCTAAAATCGCCGATTTATGGTCTTTTAGGAGTGCCACTCCATTTGATTCAAAGCCCTTAAACACGCCTCACACACAAATTCCAAATCCAATCCAACGGCGTCATAATGCCGGATTTTCTAGTCCAAAATTTTGAGTTTCAATCCAATGGCGTCATAATGCCGGATTTTCTAGTCCAAATTTCGAGTTTCAAATTCAAAGTTCAATCCAACGGCGTCATAATGCCGGATTTTCTAGTCCAAATTTCGAGTTTCAAATTCAAAGTTCAATCTAATGACGTCATAATGCCGGATTTTCTAGTCCAAATTTCGAGTTTCAAATTCATGTCCAACGGCGTCATGATGCCGGATTTTCTAGTCCAAATTCCAAATTCCAAATTCAAATCCAACGGCGTCATGCCGGATTTTCTAGTTCAAGCATTCAAATCTCCAATTCCATCTTTTGAACCTCAAATTCAAGTTGCCAATTCCAATCTCAAAGCCTCGAATTCAAATGTCCAAACTCATGCCGGTGTAATGCCAACTTTTCAATTCAATCTTTCAATCCTCAAGACCAAATTCCTAAGTTCAATCTCCCAAACTTCAAGTCCTATACTCAAAATTTCAAGTTCCAAATTTATGCCGGCATAATGCCGACATTTCCATTCCATATTTCAAACCTCAAGTTCTAAGTTCTAAATTCAATCTTCCAAATCTCAAGTCCCATATTCAATAACTTCCGATTCCAAATCCATGATGGCGTAATGCCGAATTTTCCTCATTCAATTTCAAATTCAAAATTCCATGACCAAACACATCAAAGTTCCAAGTCCACGGCGGCATGATGACGGACTTTCAAATATCCAAATCCAATGTCTCAAATCCATGGCGGCATAATGCTGGGATTTTCAAAACTCAAAGCCTCATACCCTATACAAAAATGCGTCTTTTCCATTTCAAAGTTCAAACTCCGAGTCAAATCCAAATTTCGAATGCATCTTCAAGCTAAAAAAAACTCCTTGTCTTCCATTGTTCCCAAATACAAAATTCCAAATATTTCCAATGGGTTGAAGATCTCCTGAAATAATACAAGTCCAATTGTCCAACGGGTTGAAAATCCCCTAAAAATAATACAAATTCAAATTCCACATTCTATCTTCGGGTTGAAACTCCCCTAAAATATTTCGAAATCCAACAGGTTGAAATTCCCCAAAAATATTCCGAGTCCTATCAACGGGTTAAAATTCCACTAAAATACTTCGAAATTCTACGGGTTGAAATTTCCCTAAAATACTTCGAAATCCAACGGGTTGAAATCCGCCTAAAATAGTCCAGATTCTACTTCGGGTTAAAATCCCCCTAAAATATTCCAAATCCAATGGGTTGAAATTCCCCTAAAATATTGACGGGTTGAAATTCCCTTGAAATAATACAAAATCAATTCCCTTTCAATCGGGTTGAAACTCCCCTGAAATAATACAAAATCCAACCTCCTAAAAAATTTTCCAATGGGTTGAAAATCCCTTGAAATAATACAAGTCAAATTTTCAAATTCTCAATGGGTTGAAATTCCCCTAAAATAGTCCGAGTTCAATATTCTAAGTTCTAATACAAGGAGAAAACCTCCACAAAAGAATTAAGCTCCTCTCAAATATTTCCAGCAGGTTGCAAATCCCGAATACAAATACAAAATCCAAAATCCCGAATCTTCGGAGTGGCGCTTAGAGTCAAGTCTAGGTCTCATTCATTGCATGCATATCATATCATGTGTCGGGAAGTCCAAGTTCTAAAGTTCAAAATCATGTGGTAACTAGGTGGTCGGACTCATTCTCTCAAAATCCTATACAAGATGACCTCACTAGCAGCGGTTGTAGCAGAGCTCTATGAACGTGTTGAGGAAGCTGAGGCTCGCATAAGGGCTCTCGAAGATAATCAAGAAACTCTCTTCCATGTTGTGGGTCCTTTCGAGGTAGAGGAAATATTTCATAACCAAAGGCTTGTGCCGCACCTTGTGCAACCAAGTGAAGGGTCGGAGTCTGGGATTGTTACCGGATTGCCTTAAGAAGACATTTGTGGGATATGGGCCAGCGATGATGAAGACACATATCAGGACCCTCCTATTGAGAACATCTTTGACGATGAATGTCTAGAAATTGTGAACGCCGACTGGTACTTGGACCCTAAGGCAGAAAACAGTGTTCAGGTCATGACTAGATCCGGTCGAATCCAAGAGCCAGTCAACAGAACGACACCGGCAGCTAACATCCCTCTACCCACCGAGGAGAATCCTTTGATTAAGCAATTGAAACGCACTAAGGCAGAGGTTAATATTTGGCAACTCATGGCTTCCTCCGTGGAACATCGCACTACCCTAATCAATGCTCTTGTCAAGTTGAATGTCACCCCGGAAGTCACTCCTGACGAATTGGTCGGGTTACTAACAAATATGGAGGAAGGAATTACCTTTACAAATGAAGACCTCGCACCTGAGGGGGAAAGCCATCACAAGGCTCTCTATCTGACTGTTGAATACAAAGACAAAATCATCCCCATGACTCTAGTGGACAATAGGTCAGCCATCAATGTGTGTCCTCTTCGCACTGCTGAAAATTTGGGATGCACCCCTAGCGACTTTTCTAGTTCCGCCCAAGGTGTTCGCGCCTATGACAACACTCGTCGGGAAGCAATGGGAACTCTCACTCTTCTACTCTGCACATGCCCAATCGAGAGTAAAGTGAGCTTTCAAGTGCTCAACATCAAAGCAAGTTTCAATCTCCTTTTGGGGAGGCCTTGGATCCATGACCTCAAAGCTGTGCCATCCTCACTCCATCAGAAAGTCCGAATGAAGGTCCAAGGAAATGTCATTACTCTAAATGCATCCCATCCAAGAACCAAGATAGCCGACAAGGCTCTAATATTAATAGAACATGATGACAATGATGAAGACCTTTGGGGGTTCAGTGCCGAAGTTGGAGCCATTGAGTCCAAAATGAATCCCATGGCAAGGCACATGATAATCAAGCGTGGGCGCTTCTTGGGCACTACTCTGCCACCGCCTACCGAGTCTCCTTTCAAGACTCTTGGACAGACTGACTGTTGTGGTCTGGGATACAAGCCGACTAAGTTCGATTACAAGCAGCAAAAGGCTAAGCTAAGAGCCCGTCGAGCTGACAATGATCAATTCAAAATACCTCCCCATCAACGTACACTCAATGGGCAATTCACAAAAGAAGGAGAGGATGACTTGTACTTTGACTTTCTAGAGCCTTTCTACGACACTTCAAGAGGGATTCTATACCCTAGATTCGAGATCTTTCAAGACTGTCACTTCCTCGAGGATGCTCCTCCGATACAAGATAAGGCCACCTTTGAATGCCTTGATTCATCAGCTTTTGGTCTCTTGTTTGGCCAAGAAGTAACACCAATCATTTTCGAAGATACTATGGTCCAAATGATCACTCCAATCGAAGATTTTGACCCATCTAATCTAATTACTCCAAGTGAGAAGATGGCCAATGGCTGGAGAAAGTCCCTCAAGATATCTGCTCCAAATGGCAAAATGTTCAAGATTACTGTGGGCGAAGGATCTATGATGAGCGAGTCCGAGTCAGAGGATGAGTCTGGATCCGAGTCTAGTAATGAGTCTAAGAGTCTAGGGCTAGAGTCTTGCATCAATCAAGAGCCTCTAAAGGTCGAGCTTCAAGTCAAAACTGTCGATGTAATGATTCCCAATTTCAATAACACTTCAATTTCCTCTTACTCTTCGAGTCCAAATTCAAAACACACTTCTAATCCAAACAACTTTGTTTCACAAGAAACTGACCTTGAAATCTAAAAGCTATGAAAATCATGAAAACAGGACGCCCATAATTGAGGAAACAGAAAAAGTTAACCTTTCTAACAGCAATGATTCAAAACTAGTTCAGATTGGTCTAACTCTATCTCAAGCAGAGCGGGATGATCTTATCAAGCTACTTTCAGAGTACATAGACGTCTTAGCATGGTCTTATCATGATATGCCAGGGGTTGATCCAAGCATCGGTCAACATACAATTCCCCTCATTCCAGGTTCAAAACCCATCAAGCAGAAACTCCGTCGCATGAAACCGGACGTTTCCCTCAAAATTCAAGAAGAGGTCACTAAGCAGCTAGAGGCCGGGTTTATTCGAGAAGCCATGTATCCATAATGGATTGCAAATGTCGTCCCAATTCCAAAGAAAGACGGCAAAGTACGAATGTGTGTGGACTATACAGATCTTAACAAGGCCAGCCCTAAAGACGGTTTTCCATTGCCTCGCATCGACATCTTGGTCGACAACACCGCAAATCATGCCTTACTCTCTTTTATGGGCGGGTATGCAGGCTACAATCAGATTCCCATGGCAGAGGAGGACATAGAGAAGACAACCTTCATCACTCAGTGGGGTACATATTGCTATACAATTAAGCCATTCGGACTGAAGAACGCGGGGGCTACGTATCAAAGAACAGCTACAACCATCATGAGCGATATGATTCACATGGAAATTGAGGTATATGTTGACGACATGATTGTCAAGTCCAAAGAGCGACATGAGCATACTGTAATACCTCGTATTTTTCTATAATTATACATATATTTTATTATATTTATAAAGCATTTCGTTGTATTTTTATAAATTAATTTCATTAAATGAGAACTAAATGCGCTTTTATTTTTAATTAATTTAAATATTAATTATTTCGAAAACCGGGTTTTATTAAATACATTCAACGGATTTAATTAATCGGGAATTGTTGAGTCGTATTTCACAAACGAATTTAATAAAATTAAAGCCCGGTCGTTTTGTCTTAATCAAACCCAACAAAGCCTGCAAGGAGTAAACTTAAATGAGCCCGGTAATGAGCCCAACTCAAAATTACCCTAACCTAGCCCACAAGAGAGAGAAAACCTATAAATAGACCTCATATCAAACCCCCAAAATCAAAAATTCAGAAATCTCTCTCTCTCCTCTTTTCCTCTCCTTGCGGCACACTCCACCCACGCCCCTCTCTTCGTCGTGCGCCCTTGCTTGCGGCGCAAGGCAGCCCGTCTAGCCCAGCTCCCCCGCCTCACAGCCGCAGCGTAGCACGAGTGTGCATGCGCGTTGTGTGTGGTCGTCCTCGCCAGCGCCCACTCGTCCCTCGCCTCACCTCGCGTCGCGTCGCAGCACAACAGCAGTGCTGTGTGTGCGCGCGATGTGCCCCGCCTGTGCCCAGTGCCCCGCCTCGCGTGCCCCTGTCCCTCGCGCGCGCGCGCACCATTGCTGGTGCGTTACGTGCGCTGTTGCTATTGTTGTTGGGGAATACAGTTAAACATAATAACATGTGCGGAACAATCCCCAAAGCCAGGAAATATGTATAAAGCACAGATTAAGCAAACTTACATTCGAAGCGTGTTTTCCATAATAATCTGTCAAGGAACACGAACAAAGAACTCCACTTATCGTTCCTCTACTTGGTTTACCGACACGATCAGATCCGTCTTGATAATCATAGCTTAGACAATTGATCAAGATACTTTGCTTTTGGGAAGAACTCACTTTGGAGGCACAGAGAGAATTAGGGTTCTCTGTGTCTCTAGGGTTTGAGTAATATGAATTGTGTTAAGTTGGAAATTAGGTTGTAAGGTTATTTACATAACCTTACTAACCGACCAAGCCAAGAGGCAAGGCCGGCTAGCAAGCCTTGCACGCCAAGTCACACGGACCGCACGCCCGCGCCCAGCGACATACTACAGGCTGAAGCCCACAGCGCGCGCGCCGAGCAGCTGGGCCGTGGGCCTTGCTTGCTCGTCGCTGCTGTGCGCTGTTGTGTGCTGTTGCGTGCTCGCGCCCTATGGGCTGGCCTTGCTCGCCTTTGCTCGCGAGCTTTCTGGCTCGTTGGGCCTTGCACGCTTACGTGGTTGGCTCGACGGGCCGGCAACTCCGATGCCCTTCATATTCGCGATTTAAAATATTTCTGATATATTATTTATCGTTTCGTATACGACAAATCACCGTCGTACGATACCAAATATTCGTGTCGCCCAGCTTACGAATATTCGCGATACGATATACGATTTCGACAAAGGTCGTATCGTATAATACGTTTCCAACTAATTCCCAAAAAGCTATTAAATGAATTTCCGATTCATTTAATCCGGTGATCTGTTACGTGTCATTGGTGTGACCTTGTAGATTCAGTCAAGGGTAAGTTGTGAGTTCAATATCCATTAGAACTCACTGATCGGAAGCATTGCTCCAGCTAGCTGTTCCGATCACTTGATCTCACTAAATTAATTGTTCGCAATTAATCTGAACCTTGGTATTAGACTTAATGCACCTTGGGTGAAGGACATATTTCCTTCAATCTCCCACTTGTCATTCAGACAAGTGTGCATCCACATTCCTTTGTCACTTAGTGTTACTTACTGAACATAAGGTAAGATCCAAGCCATCCTTATTAGGTCCAAAATTGTTTCTCGGATTACAGAGTTCAACTGTCAAACTTTTGCAGAAGGTTAAGCCTAACCATTCTGAGCACGGCCATGCATTTTACAGTATCTAACTCTCCGAGAGGCCTTGTTACACAACAACACCATATCCTATCAAATATAGGAGGACAATCCATTCTTGCAATCTATGAACACTCACTTTGATTCATAGTACACCCAATAACTGCTTTTATAGCCTCCTTTTACGGTGCGACGTTTAGCTAGTATCAAAGCGAACTAATTCTCAAACGAGCAGACATAATCGCTCATGTTCTGAGGAACGGTTTCTAATCACCATTAATGAGAACTACCTATGACATTACTTTAATCTCTTAAAGTGTTCTCATGGTCAATCCGATACAAGATCCAATAAGTATCTATGCAAAAGATTCTGACATCCAGTCACTCTAGTTCAAGAAACAGAACTAAGTAATCTACTTGCAATCTAATCTTCATTAATTAGTCATTGGTCGTCCACCTTTCAATGACCTGGATTAGGGATCCTTTGTGACTTCAATATTCAAGTTCACTTATGGGTGTTTCTTTGTCGAAGAATCCATCTTGACATCCCATTTGAATGATTTGAATCACATGGACTTATCATTTAATTCTAAACCACAATTAAATGAATATGAAATAAATAAATTTCATAAATATGAAATGGTTAAACCAATTGTTTTAAACATAGATCTAACAGATGTTCTAAAACAATACTTAGAAAATCAAAGCCATTCTCCAACATGCTTGATTCCCATGGTTGCTACATGTGCGTTGTGTTTCACTTGTGGCAACGGTTTAGTCAATGGATCCGCGATGTTGTCGTCAGTTCCAACCTTACAAATCTCGTATCCTTTCTTTCAACGATCTCTCGAAGTATATATGAAATCGCCGCAGTACGTGCTTGGACTTCTGGTGGCTCCTAGGCTCCTTTGCCTGGGCAATGGCTCCGCTATTTTCGCAATACAAAGCCACTGGTCCTTTAATGGAGGGGACAACACCAAGTTCTTCGATGAACTTCCGAATCCAAACAACTTCCTTTGCTGCTTCTGAGGCAGCAATGTACTCGGCTTCAGTTGTAGAATCCGCAATAGTGCTTTGCTTAGCACTTTCTGAAGGAAATAATGCCCTTGGTCCAAGTATGCATTCTATGTTAAGTCTAATAAGTGCGGTTCAGTATTAATTAACAAGTTAATAATTCAGTGAGATCAAGTGAGCTGAATGCCTAGCTAGAGGCCGCTTCAGTTCAAGTGGAATTAATGATATTAATCCAAAGCTTACTCTTAACTGAACCCGTAGGGTCACACAAATAGTACGTAAACGGATCAAGTATTTAATGGCATTAAATACTCCATCTATGGATATTCGGAATCGACGGATCTTGGTTTCAGTGGGAGCTGAGATCGTCACAGGTAAGAAATGAATACTCTGGAAACGATGATATTGCCGGAAACGGAAATATGGATCGTATCGGAAATATAAATATTATCCAAGTCGTAGATGTTGCCGGAAACGGAAACATGGTACGTATCGGAAATATTGCCGGAAACGGAAATATTGTCAGAATCGGAAATATTATCGGAATCGGAAAATAATTCCGGAAACGGAGATATTAAATATTTGTTTGAAACGAAAATTAATTCCGGAATCGGAAATATTAAATATTGTTCGTATAGGAAATGAATTCTGGAACCGGGAATTTAATCGGAAGCGTATCGTACGAATAAGCATCGGACGAGGCCTGCCGGACGAGGGGCCCAGCACGAAGCCAGGCCATCGCCCAGCAAGCCAAGCGCGCCACACGAACAGCCAAGGCCACGCCAGGCCCAGCGCAAGGCCAGGCCCAGCAGGCCATGGCAGCGCGCGCAGCTGCGAGCAGTGGGCTGCGAGCATTGCTGCAGCTCGCGTGGGCTTGTAGCTCGCGTGGGCCGAGCGGCCGTGTGGGCTGTGCGCGGGCATGGCCTGCACGCTTGCGGGTCATGCTCGTGTTGAGTTTGTGTTCACATACGAAACCTAAAGAGTACAGGATTTGTTTAATGATTAAAATTCCTAATCCTAAAAATAAATTAATTAAATAAGAATTCTACTAGGATTCTAATTTAATTAATTCGTATCCTAGTAGGATTCGATTACTTATTCCATGGTCTATAAATATGAGTTAAGGGCTCATAATTTATATCGAGTATTCAAGTATTCAAAGTGATTTTTGAGAGCAAAAATTCAGTCATATAATTGCCTACAATAGCCGAAAATTCTAAGTACCTTAAGGGCGATCCTAGTTGGTCAAGCTTAAGGCGGATCCGGACGTGCTGTGGACTATCTACGGAGGGACGAAACTTGGAGTCCTAAAGACTTGTTCTTGTTCGGTTCGGGCGCAGCTAGGGAGGGCACGCAACAAAGTGTATGCATCTAAACTATGCTAAATGATTATGTGTAAATAATATGCTTTCCTGGCTTTATGGTTTTTCTGCATGATTTATGAATTGTCATATGTATCATAACCTAACACTTTCCAGCTTACTGCTCCGCCGTTGAGGCAGAACACAAACCCAGACTGTGATCTGAAATCATCTCTGTCGGTTTGAAAGCTTGCATCCGTATAGCCCTTAACAATCAACTCATCTGTACCACCAAAAACTAGAAACTGATCCTTAGTCCTTTTCAGGTACTTTAGGATGTTCTTGGCAGCAGTCCAATGCGCCTCCCCTGGTTCTGACTGGTACCTGCTCGTTGCACTGAGTGCAAACGAAACATCCAGCCTTGTACAAATCATAGCATACATTATGGATCCAATAGCCGAAGCGTATGGAATTCCACTCATCTTTCTACGCTCATCAGATGTTTTGGGACACTGATTCTTGCTCAGATATATGCCATGTGACATGGGTAGATGGCCTCTCTTGGCTTCCATCATATTGAACCTAGCTAGCACTTTGTCAATGTAAGTGCTTTGGCTTAGTCCAATCATCCTCTTAGATCTATCCCTATAGATCTTGATGCCCAATATGTATTGTGCCTCTCCTAAGTCCTTCATTGAGAAACACTTCCCGAGCCAAGTCTTTACAGACTCCAACATAGGAATGTCGTTTCCAATAAGTAGTATGTCGTTAACATACAAGACTAGGAATGCAATTTTACTCCCACTGACCTTCTTGTATACACAAGATTCTTCTTGATTCTTGATGAAGCCAAACTTATTGACTGCTTAATCAAATCGTTTATTCCAACTCCTTGATGCCTGCTTTAGTTCGTAGATGGACTTCTTAAGCTTGCATACCTTTCCTTGGTTCTTTTGATCGACAAAACCCTCCGGTTGTGTCATGAACACAGTCTCTTCAAGAACACCGTTCAAGAAGGCAGTTTTGACATCCATTTGCCATATTTCATAGTCATGAAAAGCGGCAATCGCAAGGATTATCCGAATAGACTTAAGCATCGCGACTGGAGAAAAGGTTTCATCGTAGTCAACGCCGTGAACTTGCTTGTAACCTTTTGCTACCAATCTAGCCTTGTATAAGTATACAATTCCATCTTTGTCTTTCTTCAATTTGAAGACCCATTTGCATCCGATAGGTGTGAACCCATCCGGCAAATCAACTAAATCCCAGACTTGATTTTCAGACATGGAGTCTATTTAATGGAGCTTGGGCTCGTCATAGCTTGCTTGTAAGTCAAAGGTTCATCACTATCCGATATGAGAACGTCTAAGTTTTCAGTCAAGAGGATGCCTGTCCATCTGTCCGGCTGAAAAATAGTTCTATTTGACCTACGAGGGGCAACAACGTTTTGAGGAACTAATCTCACTGGCTCTTCTAAAGACCTTGGAGGTTCATCAACTTGAACTGCTTCTAAAGAGTTCTGTGTTCGTTGTTCGTCTCGAATCTCTTCGAGGTCTATTATTCTCCCACTTGTCAATTTGGAAATATGATTTCTTTCCAAAAAGACACCGTCACGAGCAACGAATACCTTTTTGTCTGACTTGTTGTAGAAATAATACCCTATAGTTTCTTTTGGATACCCAACGAAGAAATATTTGTCAGATTTTGGTTCGAGCTTGTCCGAAATTAATTGCTTGACATATGCTTCGCAACCCCAAATCTTTAGAAAAGACAACTTTCATAATTCGTATGGAGTCTTTTCAACAGCTTTTGACGGAGCACGATTCAGTGTGAGTGCTGCTGTTTGCAACGCATGTCCCCAAAATTGCAAAGGAAGTTCGGCTTGACCCATCATTGACCTGACCATATCGAGTAAGGTGTTGTTTCTCCGTTCTGACACTCCATTCCATTGAGGTGTCCCCGGAGCAGTCAATTCAGAAAGAATTCCGCATTCTTTTAGATGGTCATCAAACTCGTGGCTCAGATATTCACCTCCTCGATCCGATCTTAGAGCTTTGATTTTCTTTCCATGTTGATTCTCTACTTCATTTTGAAATTCTCTGAATTTCTCAAACGATTCAGACTTGTGCTTCATTAAGTAAATATAGCCATATCTACTGAAGTCGTCCGTAAACGTTATGAAATAGCTGAACTCACCTCTAGCTTTCGTACTCATAGGCCCACATACGTCCGTATGTATTAGCCCTAGTAGTTCGCTTGCTCTTTCTCCCACCTTTGAGAAAGGTTGCTTTGTTATTTTTCCAAGTAAACAAGATTCGCATTGATCAATCTTCTCTAAGTCGAATGATTCTAAAATTCCTTTCCGTTGAAGTAATTCCATGCGCTTTATGTTTATATGGCCTAATCGACAATGCCACAGAAATGTGAGATCCGAATCACCAGTTTTAGCCTTTTTGGTATTTATGTTATAAATGTGTTTGCTCATATCTGGCACATAAAGACCATTTTCTTGTTGTGCTGAACCATAAAGCATTCCATTCAAAGAAAAAGAACAACTATTGTCTTTAAATTGAAAACTAAAGCCTTTAGAATCCAAACTTGAAACGGAAATAATGTTTCTGGTGATACTAGGAACGTAGTAACAGTTTTCTAGTTCCAAAACAAACCCACTAGGCAAAGAAATAAAATAAGATCCTACGGCTAATGCAGCAATCCGTGCTCCATTTCCCACGCGTAGATCCATCTCGCCTTTATCAAGCCTTCTACTTCTCCTTAGTCCCTGTGAATTGGAACATAAGTGTGAGCCACAACCAGTACCTAATACCCAAGAAGTAGAATTAGCAAGATTACAATGTATAACATACATACCTGAAGTAGAAGCAACATTCCCGTTCTTCTCATCTTCCTTCTTCTTCAAGCAATCCCTCTTCCAATGCCCCTTCTTCTTGCAGTAGAAGCATTCAGAGTCGGCAGGAGAAGGAGTCGCCCTTTTCTGTTTACCAGAACTGGCGCCGTTGGAGTTGGATGAGGGCGAAGCCTTGCCCTTACCCTTCTTGCCCTTATTCTTGCCTGATTTCTTGAAGTTCTTGCCCTTACGCACCATAAGCATATCGTGCTTGTTCTCTTGCTTGAGCGTCTGTTCAGCGGTTTTCAGCATACCATGAAGCTCGGTAAGAGATTTCTCCATGTTGTTCATGTTGTAATTCAACTTGAACTGATCATAGCCATTATGAAGCGAATGGAGAATGATGTCAATAGCCATTTCATTTGAGACGTCAGAATCTAGAGCTCTCATGTTCTCAAAGAGTCCAATCATTTTAAGAACATGTGGGCTCACTGGTTCTCCTTTCTTGAGCTTAGTCTCAAGGATCAACCTCTAAGTCTCGAATCTTTCGATTCTGGCTTGGTCCTGAAACATGTTCTTTAACTTCGAGATGATTTGGTAAGCATCCGAGTTAATGAACGTTTTCTGAAGTTCAGGACTCATGGATGCAAGCATCACACATTTGACATCCCTGTTGGCCTGAATCCAACGATTAAGGGCAGCTTGAGTTACCTCCGGCCCAGCCTCTTGCGGTAACTCTTCCTCAAGGACATATTCTTTTTCCTCATGCATAAGAACTATTTGTAAGTTCCTTTGCCAGTCGAGGAAATTGTTGCCATTCAACTTCTCTTTGTCGAGAATTGAACGCAGATTGAAAGTATTATTGTTCGCGGCCATTTGATTACTACAATCGAAAAGAATTTGCAATAAATAACCATTCATACAATTCAATAACTTTGAAATAAAAGCAAAAAATGCAATCATTAAAGCTATTAAAACATTTCATTCATGCAAAAAGCAAAAACATGGTCCAAAATGAATGAAACGATACCAAGACCCCAAAAGTCCTAAATCCTTAAGCAGCTTTAGCATGTCTTAAGTAGTTTAAGATTTTAGGTAAGCAAAACCTATTGCTAGTAATCTCCGAATTACTCTTGGTTAATAAATTAATGCCATAATTTATCCCATTGCCACAACTTAATGCCATAGTTGTTTGAGTTGTAACCACAATCAACGTGCTCCATTAGGACGCCTTACCACCTAAGTCAACTAAAATAGCAC
The DNA here is from genome assembly GCF_020520425.1 of Spinacia oleracea. Lineage (NCBI taxonomy): Eukaryota > Viridiplantae > Streptophyta > Magnoliopsida > Caryophyllales > Amaranthaceae > Spinacia > Spinacia oleracea. Next base: position 73,240,769 of record NC_079491.1, on the reverse strand, counting down.
CTCGCTTTAGCATAAACCTACTATCTTAGATCCCTAGATTTTTGTAAGTGTTGATTTGGAAGAAAATTTTTAAACTCAATATTACTTGGACCTAGTTGTTTCGATGTTGGTTCGATTATTTAGTGAACTTAAAACTAATCGATTCATAGGAAACGACCTGTTCATGCAAAGCATACATACATTCACACATTCACGCATAACATATATATATTAAATTGCATAAATAAATGGTGATCTAGTATGGCCCAAAACATCTTGTCTTGAAGCATCCAATCTTCATCACCTCCTTGTTAGCTTGGCATCGTCTTGAATCTTCGTTCAAATGCTAACTTAAAGTTCTAAACTTAGAAATACTTGAAAATAATAAATTACATCAAAATTTCCATGGTACACAGACCATATTTAAAACTTTACATTCAAAGATAGAACGGTACGCAGACCGTATTTAACTATCCTAAATTGGCCATACTAGTGACTTGGAGTACCTGCATTGCATAAAATATATATTCTATGCATTCACCCATTCGTGTGCTAAAACGAATGGCCCATATAAACATGCAAGTATTTACGTGAATTAATTAAAATTCACGTTCACATAAACGCGTCCTAAAAGATTAATCAATTTCCAAATTATTAATCCTTAGGCTTTATTCTAATTAAAATTGAATTTAATTAAAATAATGCGACCTACGAAAATAATTAAAAATAATTATTTCATTTAAATTTCATTTAGTGGCTCCCACTCAAACCAATAATTATTCCGGATAATTAATTATGAAATATTAAATTAAAACTCACGGCCCGGCCCAAGCAAATAAAATATTAAATTAAATATCCCGTTAGCCCAAATTAATGCAAATATACGAAGCCCAACGAATTAAACGATTTTTAACAAAAAAAAGTCCAATTACTTAGTCGGGCTAGGCTTCCGCCCAGCCCCATGCCTTGAGTGACGCCCAAGAGCGCACGAGCAAGGCTCGCACACCCCCAGCCCCATCGCGCGTGCGCACCGCGTCCCCGCAGCCATGCTGCCCCTGCGCTGCGTGTTGTGCATCGTGTGTGTGTTGAACGTCGCAAGGCTTGCTCCTTCCTTCGTCGCAGCCCCGCAAGCTCCCTCGCCTGCCCTTTCCTCGCCTAGCGCACACGAGGCACGCAGCATAGATGTTGTTGCCCGTGTCGCATGGCTCGGCCTAAGCACAATGGCCTCGTATGGCTCGACGAGCCATACTTCCACCATGCTCATGTTCGTGCCTCTGGTTCGTAATACGGACCAACTTAATTAAAATTAAATTTAATTCACGAACTTGCATTAATTTTATTTTTCAAAAAGTTACGATTTTTATTTTCGAAAAACAACGATTTTTAACGATTTAATAAACTTTAACGACAATCCAATTTCGTAAATTATTAAATCAAGAGCTAACATTATTCAAACTTTTAAGAACGAACGAATCAACATTAAAGTTTGAACTTCTAATTAATAAAATCCGAAGCTTTAAATCGTTCATAAACAATTAAATTTCAGATTTTAATAATTTGGTTTAAGTGCGATTAAAATTAACGAAACCATTCAAAATTTTAATCCAATAATTTTTAAAATTTTCCACTGACCTATGAAATTATATCCCCTTTCCCAATTAACCGAATTATTAAACCAAAATTAATTAAAATTCAATTAGGGTTTCAAATTTTACGAATTGGGGAAAGGCAAAATTAGGGTTTGTACTAATCGGACAAATCTGAAATTTTTACCATAGATCAAGCATGTACCCAGAAACATTGTGTCAAAATTTCAAGAAATTCCGAGTAGTTTAGGTCGACCTTTTAATTGAATTACTGTCCGACACTTTTAATTTTTAATGAAAAATTAACAAAAACGCCCAAAAAACGATACTTCGAGGCCTGTTTTCGCACTTCTATTCACATGAGTTGGTCTTATAAAATCGTTTTCCATCAGATTAGGGTTTTAAAAATCGAAAAAGCGAAGATTTTTGATTTCGGACCTGATTATTACGCAATTATCCAGAAATTCGTAAAAATTCCGAAAAATCAACAAAAATTCCAATTTTTTCGACAGATGCAAAAACAATAATAATCATGCTAATTCATGCTTTGAATACATAAGGCTCATGATACCACTGTTAGGGAATACAGTTAAACATAATAACATGTGCGGAACAATCCCCAAAGCCAGGAAACATGTATAAAGCACAGATTAAGCAAACTTACATTCAAAGCGTGTTTTCCACAATAATCTGTCAACGAACAGGAACAAAGAACTCCACTTGTCGTTCCTCTACTTGGTTCACCGACACGATCAGATCCGTCTTGATAATCGTAGCTTAGACAGTTGATCAAGATACTTTGCTTTTGGGAAGAACTCACTTTGGAGGCACAGAGAGAATTAGGGTTCTCTGTGTCTCTAGGGTTTGAGTAATATGAATTGTGTTAAGTTGGAAATTAGGTTGTAAGGTTATTTACATAACCTTACTAACCGACCAAGCCAAGAGGCAAGGCCGGCTAGCAAGCCTTGCACGCCAAGTCACACGGACCGCACGCCCGCGCCCAGCGACACACTGCAGGCCGAAGCCCACAGCGCGCGCGCCGAGCAGCTGGGCCGTGGGCCTTGCTCGCTCGTCACTGCTGTGCGATGTTGCGCCCTCGCGCCATATGGGCTGGCCTTGCTCGCCTTTGCTCGCGAGCTTGCTGGCTCGTTGGGTCTTGCACGCTTACGTGCTTGGCTCGACGGGCCGGCAATTCCGATGCCCTTCGAATTCGCGATTTAATATATTTCCGATATATTATTTATCGTTTCGTATACGACGAATCACCGTCGTACGATACGATTTATTCGTGTCGCCCAGCTTACGAATATTCGCGATACGATATACGATTTCGACAAAGGTCGTATCGTATAATACGTTTCCAACTAATTCCCGAAAAGCTATTAAATGAATTTCCGATTCATTTAATCCGGTGATCTGTTACGTGTCATTGGTGTGACCTTGTAGGTTCAGTCAAGAGTAAGTTGTGAGTTCAATATCCATTAGAACTCACTGATCGGAAGCATTGCTCCAGCTAGCTGTTCCGATCACTTGATCTCACTAAATTAATTGTTCGCAATTAATCTGAACCTTGGTATTAGACTTAATGCACCTTGGGTGAAGGACATATTTCCTTCAATTGTTGTGTTGTCGTGTGTGTTGATCGGCACACACACACACGATTAATTAATCGTTGTGTGTGTGTGTATTGATCAATGGTTTAAATCAAATTATGTTTTCAAAAATATTAATATTCAGTTTTAAATTGATTTAATTATTGTGATTAATTTAAATATTTGGGTTGTTTAGATTAATTAAAACGGTTATGAACACCGTATTGGGTTAGTATTGTGTTTTAATTAAAGAGATTGGTTTTGATGATAGAGTTTATAATTTTCAGATTTAGTAAGTTTATCAAGTGTGGATTTTTGAAGTCAAAACATGTTTTCGGACTAAACTATTGTTAAGGTTTTGGTTTCAAATTGATTGAGCGATTGATTCACATAATTTAATGACAATTTAAATTATGGGAATCAACTTAAATTTTCAGAAGGTTTATAAGCTTTAAAAAGTTGGTTTTTAAGGGTTTTAACTTTTAAAGCTAAAAAGTCAATGTTTTTATGTTAGGACTTGAGTTGACTATTTGAGACTATTAAATTACCAATTAATGAATGATTTCTAATTAAACTAAGAGTTTTAGAATCTCAAATTTTTGCTAGAAATTTAGTAAACATGGATAATAATTTAGTTCTCTTGTTTTGTTTATAGGAGTTGATTTTTAGTGAGTCATGATTTTGCACAGTGGCCCCCGTACTTAGGTATTCCAGGTACGTACAAGACTTGGGTGACCACCTATCCCTTGAGGACTTTGTGAAGTGTATTGAATGCGAATCATGTGAACTTATATGTTGTATGAATTCATGTTGATGATTGGGAATGGATATGTTATTATGGATTCATGTTTAATGTTGAGAACAAGCATGTTATTATTATTGTTGAATCTATGTGAACGAGCATGTTATGAATTGAATTATGTTTTATAGATTCTATTGAACTATCATGTTATGGACTTTTATAATCTTTGAATTATGTGAAGCATGTTGTTCAAGTTGGTTTGCATGTATGAGTAGTGCGCATGCAAGTTGTTATTATTATGCTATATATAGTACAGGATGTCTAGCATAATCATTGAGCCAGTCGAATATTGCCAGTGAGCAATATATATTCTACCAAGGGTTAGAATATGTTGAAGAGTCTATGTGAATTGAATTAAGGACAATTCGTGCTAAGGGCACACCCCGCTTTTTAATAGGCAATGTCGGGTTATCTCAAACAATGTTTTTACGAAGGAACAATGGGAGTAATTTCACTTGAGTCTATGATTGATCACAAGTCCTAAAGAAGTAAAATATTGAAGAGTCATCGTTGAATTGTTAAATTGTGTAATTGTTCAATTGTTTGTATGTTGTGTCTTGAGTAGAGTCTTGAGTCGCCTTGAGCATAATATATTAATTAACGTAAAGCGTAACCCAAATGAGCTTCATAACTCTTGGAACGTATATACCTTGAGTATGAACAATGGGGGGAGACTTGCCGGAAAACTTGTACTCCTTGAATGATACAAGACGTTGTTTCATTCTTTATTTTTAGGCCGTTGTGCATTGGAATTCCGTCGGTAGGATCCGACTGTCGGTAGGAGTTCGACTTATTATTATTTGGTGTATGGTGGGCTCCCATCACCCTTTTCTTTCCTTTTGAGGATACTTTACTTTACCCGTTCGAAGCTGCTTTTCATTAATCTGTGAGTCAAGAGTCGTGTCATGTGTCGAGTCTTGTCTCCATGATTATCTGTTTATTACATGGCTTTTGCATGATGATTATTTAATTTGTCGAGGAAAGCAGGTTAGGATAGAATGTTATTCTAGCTTGTTCATACTCAGCTTTTGCTGATTTCGTGCTTCATATCTTCTGGTCATGGCCTTTGCCTTAATGACCCTATGATGATCCATCAATTGCATTTGCGTTGTTGGGGAGTAGATTTTTAATAAAGCAGGGTTTTAGAGATAACTTGCGGGAGAAGTTATCATGGGATTCGAGTTGAGAGTTTTATTCTTCCGTAATTTATAAACTCTATTTTTATATAAAGTCATGACTACTATTTTCAGTTAATGGATTTCAAATGGTTTATTACTTTGGATTTGGGCCTCAACGGTTCCAATTTGTTTTAATAACCATTAACCATTAACTATTTATTTATTATGTTTTGAAAGTTAGTTAATTCCGCTGCGTAATTTTGGTAAATAGCCTTAGCCGTTATCACGGTGGCGGTAATATCTTGGTAATTCCTGTGTTTTAAGTCCGAAAATGTTTTATAAAAAGCAAGGAATTATTAGGGTGTTACAAAGTGGTATACTAAGAGCTTAGTTCAGTCCTTCTTTGTAGTAAGTAATACTACAAAGTGGTATTTGCAGAACTCTGCTTTGCATTAATTAATAGTGCAAAGTGGTAAATCCTTAAACTACGATTGCGGAACTTTAGGATTTTCGAAAACTATTTTCCTAAAGTCAAAATATTATTTTTGAGTACTCAAAACTTTGAAAAGCCAAATACCAATTATTTCAAGAATTTGAAAATCGTTTTAATTACTCAATTTTTTTTCGAATTAATTAATTTTATTCCGAAATAATTTCGGATTTTTCAAAAAAAAAATAAAAAAAATTTCGTAATTCCGAATTAATTAATTATTTTATTATTTATTTATTTCTTTTAATTATTTTTGAAAATGATCGAATTAATTAATTAAATTATTCGATTAATTCTTTTAATTTTCGATTTTTATTTTTAATAATTTCGTGAATATTTGAAGTTATTTATTTAAATTAAATTCGAATTTTTTTTATTTTTTTCTAAGTGAGGAAAGGGTAGAATAAGAAGGGTACAATTAGACTAAGTATGCGTTTGATTTAAGTATGCCTTTCTAATCAAGTCTTTATGTGATTATGCCTTGATTTTGTAATCTTTTAATTAAGGTCAGGTCATGTTTTGTTTTGCTTTATATGATTAATTGCATCACGATTCATGATTAAGCATGTACTTGTGCATTGAAATTGTATGGCTCAACGAACTTACTTTGTTTTTGGAACACTTTAGTAAGACTTTGTAGTTGTTAACTCTCAAGGTTAAGATGTTGATTTCAAAGTAAGCAAATCTAGGAAACCTAGAGAAGCTAGACTGTGAGACCCCACACATTTATGTGAAGAAGATCGAGTTTGCCTGCAATTACTTTGCTACAGTGAAGAACCTACCTGAACTAAGGAAGAAAGATGTTATGGCAGAGATGGTTATTCATTGCTTACCTTCCAAGAACCCATACATAGAGCTTAAGAACCGATTTCGTGATATGCATATGGAAAATGGTATTCCTAATATGATTTCGTGAGCTTAAGTATGGTACTCCATATGGTAGATGGAGATATGATTTGGAGATTATGACTACGGTTATAGAGCTAGCGGAGGAATGTTTTGTGGATGGTAAGATAGTGTCAAGTGTTCACAGTGTAGGAATATATCATGATACAGAAACTCAGATGGATGAGGATAGTGATGATGATGTTGTTGAGATTGAGAACCCTAATCCTTTCATTCCTGAACCCACTATTGAGATCTCCAGTGATACAGAAATTGAGCCTGAAACCAACAATGATGAAGTAAACAGTGTGCTACAACAGAATAATGAGGATATGGAGTATGAGTCTGATCCAGAGGAAGACTTTGATGACTTTGAAGACCATGAGCACTCTTCACCAGTTTGTAGAGGTGGTTGGAAAGTAGAGTAGCATTCTAAAAGACTTTTCTAATGTAATAGCTAGTGCTAAAATTTAGTGAAGCAATAAAGTAGTACACTACTATTTATGGTTTTAGTAGTTCAGTTTTGTGGTTTTCCGAATAAAGTACGATCCAAAGGATGTATTATTTTCCATTCAAGTAATAAAGTTTCGAATTCCTTCTTTTACCTTTAATTCTAAGTTTATGTTCTCTTTGAGCGATTATCGCAAAAGAATTTCATGTATTTCTGCAATGAAATTGTGCATGCAAGGTGGTTCAATTTTCCCCACTTGAACTTTGTGATGCGGACTAAGAGAGAAAGCGGCCCATAATAGGCGCCTATCTTGTTTAGGGTCCGAAATTTCCATGTATGTGTAATAATTGTATGGCTAGTTAGTGCAATGTTTTAGTAAGGCAGTGTCCAAACCCAGATGGATGCAGGATCCCATGTGTTCAAGTAGTAAGTTGGGTTTTCTCATACCCATTAGATCTAATGCCAGTCCATTCCTAAAGGGATCCATTTGACTGGTTGGCCATGTTCAAAGCTAAGATTGACTGTGAGAAGCAGAAGATTCACTTGAAGTCTAGCCTAGGAAAGGTTGTATCGTATCGCCATTTTTGGAAGCCTAAGAGTGTAGGAATCATCACGACAATGGAACTCGTGAAGCTAATACACAAAGGGAACCCTGTTTTCTTATGCAATGTAAGAGACCTAGACCATGTAATGAAAGAGAAACCAGGGGATATTGTAGTGGTGAGTGAATTCCTGGATGTGTTTCCGGAAGAGATCTCGGGAATGCCGCCCAATCGACCAATCGATTTTACCATAGATTTAGCACCCGGAATTGCACCTATCTCGAAAGCCCCATACCGGATGGCTCCAATAGAAATGAGTGAGTTAAAGGGTCAACTTGAGGAATTGCTAGGGAAAGGTTATATTAGACCAAGTGCATCGCCTTGGGGAGCGCCAGTCTTGTTTGTGAAGAAGAAGGACGGTAGTATGAGACTCTGTATAGACTACAGGGAGCTCAATAAGGTCACAATCAAGAATAAGTATCCTTTTCCTAGGATAGATGATCTATTTGGCCAGTTGAAAGGAGCGGGAATGTTTTCAAAGATTGACTTGAGGTCAGGTTATCATCAGTTGAGAATCGCAGAGCACGATATACCAAAGACTACATTTAGGACTAGATACGGTCATTATGAGTTCACAATTATGCCTTTTGGGTTAACCAATGCACCTGGAATCTTTATGGACTTAATGAACCGAGTATTCCATGCATTCTTGGACAAGTTTGTAGTAGTTTTCATAGATGATATTCTGGTCTACTCTAAGAATGAGGAGGATCATGCGGAACACTTAAGGTCAGTGTTGAGTACCCTAAGAGACAATCAGTTGTATGCCAAATTCTCGAAGTGTGAATTCTGGCTGGAGAGAGTTGCGTTCTTAGGACATTTTGTATCCAAGGAAGGAGTTGCAGTGGATCCTGCAAAGATAAAAGCTGTTAGTGAGTGGCCTGCACCTAAGAGTGTCACCGATATTCAGAGTTTTCTTGGTTTAGCGGGTTATTATAGACGCTTTGTGCAAGACTTTTCTAGAATCGCCAAACCAATGACAACCTTGATGAAGAAAGAAGCGAAGTTTGAGTGGAATGACCAGTGTGAGGAGGCGTTCCAAGCCTTAAAGACGCGATTGACAACCGCGCCGGTGTTAACTTTGCCAGATGAGAGCGGTACTTATGATGTATATAGTGATGCCTCTAATAATGGTTTAGGGTGTGTGTTGATGCAGAACGGGAAAGTGATTGCGTATGCATCGAGGCAGTTGAAGCCATATGAATCCAATTACCCTACCCACTATTTAGAGTTAGCCGCTATAGTGCTTGCATTAAAGATGTGGAGACACTATCTGTATGGTGTGAAATGTAGGATATTCACGGATCATAAGAGTTTGACGTACATTTTCACGCAGAAGGACTTACATATGCGCCAACGAAGATGGTTGGAGTTAATCAAGGACTATGATCTGGATATTCAATACCATGAGGGAAAAGCCAATGTAGTCGCAGATGCCTTGAGTAGGAAATCAAGTCATGGTGTGAATGCGTTAGTAGTTGCTAACGAGCTGTGTAAGGACATACATCGATTGAATCTGGAAATAGTAAGTGGAGAATGCCTTGAGGGTATGATGAATGCCTTAACCATTCAGTCGTCAGTATTTGATGAAATCAGGGAGAATCAGGCTGGTGATGTTAAGTTGGAGCGAATCAAGGAAAAGATTTCGCAAGGAAAGGAGATTGATTTTAAGATATACGAGGATGGAAGTTTGAGGTATAAAGGACGATGGTGCGTACCTCAAAAATGTGGTGAACTAAAGGAGAAGTTGATGAGAGAAAGTCACAATACACCATATTCTGTTCACCCCGGAGGTGACAAGCTGTATAAGGATCTGAAGAAGGTATATTGGTGGCAAAGGATGAAAAACAAAGTGGCTGAATTCGTGGCAAGGTGTTTGACTTATCAAAAGGTTAAGATTGAGCATAGGAGACCTCAGGGAAAGGTCCAACCTTTAGAGATTCCGAGTTGGAAGTGGGACTGTATCTCAATGGATTTTGTCACTTGTTTACCCAAGTCGAAAAGTGCAAATTGTTAGGTTATGATACATATGAATAAACATAAATCATGCGGAAAAACCATAAAGCCAGGAAACATATTATTTACACATAATCATTTAGCATAATTCAGATGCATACACTTTGTAGCGTGCCCTCCCTAGCTGCGCCTGAACCGAACAAGAACAAGTCTTTAGGACTCCAAGTGTCGTCCCTCCGTAGATAGTCCACAGCACGTCCGGATCCGCCTTAAGCTTGACCAACTAGAATCTCCCTTAAGGTTACTAGGAATTTCGGCTATTTGGGTTGCAAGTGTTTGGCTGATTTTTGCTTGAAAATCTTACCTTTTGAATATTTCAAATCTCGATTTAAATATGTGACCCTAGGCACCTATTTATAGAGTTTGTGGAAAGGAATTATAATCCTACTAGGATATGGATTTATTAATTAGAATCCTATTAGAACTTTAAATAATAAATTTAATCTTTTAGGATTAGGATTTAATCAATTCACGAATTCCGATAGGATTAGGATTCGTTACGAACACGAGCGTCGCACGACCACGAGGGAAGCACGCACCGCGCAGGCCTTGCGACCCACACGCATGAGCGCTGCCTCGCAGCCCACGAGCACGCTCAGCGCGCGCGCCAGCAACCTTGTTGGGCCTGGCCTTGCGCTGGGCCTGGCGAGGCTTGTGGCCTTCGTGTTGGGCGCTCGGCTTGCTGGGTGTGGGCCTGGCTTCGTGTTGGGCCTTCGTCTAGCAAGCCTCGTCCGATGCTAATTCGTACGATGCGCTTCCGATTAAATTCCCGGTTCCGGAATTCATTTCTGATACGAACAATATTTAATATTTCCGATTCCGGAATTAATTTTCGTTTCGAACAAATATTTAATATTTCCGTTTCAGGAATTATTTTCCGATTCCGATAATATTTCCGATTCTGACAATATTTTCGTTTCCGGCAATATTTCCGATTCCGGCAATATTTCCATTTCCGATAATATTATCCGATACGTACCATGTTTCCGTTTCCGGCAATATCTACGACTTGGATAATATTTATATTTCCGATACGATCCATATTTCCGTTTCCGGCAATATCATCGTTTCCGGAGTATTCATTTCTTGCTTGTGACGATCTCAGCTCCCACTGAAACCAAGATCCGTCGATTCCGAATATCCATAGATGGAGTATTTAATTCCATTAAATACTTGATCCGTTTACGTACTATTTGTGTGACCCTACGGGTTCAGTCAAGAGTAAGCTGTGGATTAATATAATTAATTCCACTTGAACTGAAGCGGCCTCTAGCTAGGCATTCAGCTCACTTGATCTCACTGAATTATTAACTTGTGAATTAATACTGAACCGCATTTATTAGACTTAATATTATATGCATACTTGGACCAAGGGCACTATTTCCTTCAGTCTCCCACTTGTCTTTATGGACAAGTGTGCATTACCTAATTCCTTTGTCGCTCGATGCTTGCTCTTGAACATAAGGTAAGAGTTGTCATCCTTATTATGTCCAGAGGTGTTTCTCGGTTTCAGAGTTCAACTGATCAAATAAACATATAATCATAGCCTATGATTCATCCGAGCACGGCCATGCATTTCACAGTTTCTAGCTCTCCGAGTGGCCTTGTACAACCTTTAAGCATCTCATCCCGATTTATGGGAGGACAATCCCAATCTTGCGATCTTGAGATTAGACTTTGTTTGATAGGTGATTACCTGAGCGTTGCCTTTATAGCCTCCTTTTACGGTGCGACGGTTGGTCAACGTCAAAGTAACCAGTTCTCAAACAAGTAATCTCCAATCACTCAGGTATTGAGGATTTAGTGTCTAATAATTTTAATGAAATTTACTTATGACAGATTTTCATCTCTTACAGTAAAGTTTCATAGGTCTGTCCGATACTAGTCTTCCCAAAGTAAGTATCTATGCAAATGATTATGACATTGCCATGTCCACATAGTTCAAGAAACAGAACTACTAGTCATCTTGCATTCTAGTCGTCTAACGTTTTCTATGCGTCCAATTTTATAGAAAACTCCAACCAGGGACCATTTTCAACTTTTGACATTAAAGTTCACTTGATAGACATTTCTTAGTCACGGGATTCATCCAACTTTTGTCAAATTGAAGGGACTCATCATTTAATAAACCACAAATTAAATAGAAAATGAATTATATTCATTTATTGTGAATGATTAACCAATAATGTTTTACAAAGTATTAAACTCTAAAACTTTAAAACATTAAATAAGGACATCAAAGCCCTTCTCCAATATGCTTGATTCCCATAGCTGCAGTGTGCGAGTTGTGCTTCGCCTGCGGCAGAGGTTTAGTCAATGGATCTGATATGTTGTCATGAGTTCCAATCTTGCTTATCTCGACTTCTTTTCTTTCAACGAACTCTCGTAGAAGGTGAAATCTACGAAGTACATGCTTGACTCTTTGGTGGTGTCTAGGCTCCTTCGCCTGTGCAATAGCTCCGTTATTATCACAATACAGGGCTATTGGTCCTTCAATGGAGGGGACTACACCAAGTTCACCTATGAACTTCCTTAGCCATATAGCTTCCTTTGCTGCTTCATGTGCAGCAATGTACTCCGCTTCAGTTGTAGAATCCGCAATGGTGCTTTGCTTAGCACTTTTCCAGCTTACTGCACCTCCGGTGAGGCAGAAGACAAACCCAGACTATGATCTGAAATCATCTTTGTCGGTTTGGAAACTTGCGTCCGTATAGCCTTTAACAATTAATTCATCATCTCCACCATAGACCAGGAAGTCATCTTTGTGCCTTTTCAGGTACTTCAGAATATTCTTGGCAGCAGTCCAATGTGCCTCTCCTGGGTCCGATTGGTATCTGCTTGTAGCACTGAGTGCGTACGCAACATCCGGGCGTGTACATATCATAGCATACATTATTGAACCAATCAATGATGCATATGGAATCCCATTCATTCGTCTACGCTCATCAAGTGTTTTTGGGCACTGAGTCTTGCTTAGAGTCATTCCATGAGACATGGGTAGGTAGCCTCGCTTGGAGTCTGCCATCTTGAACCTATCAAGCACCTTATTGATATAAGTGCTTTGACTAAGTCCAATCATCCTTTTAGATCTATCTCTGTAAATCTTGATGCCCAATATGTACTGTGCTTCTCCTAGATCCTTCATCGAAAAACATTTCCCAAGCCAAATCTTGATAGAGTTCAACATAGGAATTTCATTTCCGATAAGTAATATGTCGTCGACATATAATACTAGAAAAGAAATTTTGCTCCCACTGACCTTCTTGTATACACAAGATTCGTCTGCGTTCTTGATGAAACCAAAGTCACTGACTGCTTCATCAAAACGTATATTCCAGCTCCTGGATGCCTGCTTCAATCCATAGATTGATTTCTTTAGCTTGCATACCTTTTTAGCATTCTTTGGATCCTCAAAACCCTCAGGCTGTGTCATAAACACAGTTTCTGTTAAAACGCCGTTTAAGAAAGCGGTTTTGACATCCATCTGACATATTTCGTAATCGTAATATGCAGCGATTGCTAACATTATCCGAATAGACTTTAGCATTGCAACTGGTGAAAAGGTTTCATCGTAATCTACACCGTGGACTTGCCTATAACCTTTTGCACCAATCTAGCTTTGAAAACTTCAAGTTTCCCATCCTTGTCCTTTTTCAGTTTGAAAACCCATTTGCTTCCAATGGCTTGGTAGCCATCTGGCAAATCGACCAAATCCCAAACTTGGTTTTCAGACATGAAGTCTAATTCAGATTGCATGGCTTCTTGCCATTGCTTGGAGCTAGGGCTCGTCATAGCTTGCTTGTAAGTCGCAGGTTCATCACTTTCGAGTAATAGAACATCATAGCTCTCGTTTGTCAAAATACCTAAGTACCTTTCCGGTTGAGATCTATATCTCTGCGATCTACGCGGGGTTACATCTCTAGATTGTCCATGATTCTCACCAGAAACTTCTAAAGATCTCTGAGTTTCATCCTGAATGTCATCTTGAGCATTCTCTAGAGTTTGTTGTTTGACTCGAATTTCTTCGAGGTCTACTTTTCTCCCACTTGTCATTTTGGAAATGTGATTCTTTCCAAAAAGATACCATCTCGAGCAACAACCACCTTGTTCTCAGATGTATTGTAGAAGTAATACCCCTTTGTTTCCTTTGGATAGCCCACAAGGATACATTTGTCATATTTTGGATGAAATTTGTCTGAAATTAATCGTTTGACGTATACTTCACATCCCCAAATCTTAAGAAAAGACACTTTTGGAGGCTTTCCAAACCATAACTCATATGGAGTCTTTTCAACAGCTTTAGACGGAGCTCTATTTATAGTGAGTGCGGCTGTATTTAGTGCATGTCCCCAAAATCCTATTGGAAGTTCGGCCTGACCCATTATTGATCTAACCATGTCTAGCAAGGTTCTGTTTCTCCATTCCGACACACCGTTCCATTGTGGTGTTCCAGGAGGAGTCAATTCTGATAGAATTCCACATTCTTTCAGATGGTCATCAAATTCATAGCTCAGATATTCACCGCCTCTATCATACCGCAGTGCCTTAATCTTCTTGCCTAATCTGTATCTAATACCCAAGAAGTTGAATTAGCAAGTATACAGTCTATAACGAAAATACCTGAAGATGGAACGACTGTTCCGTTCTTCTGATCTTCCTTTAGCTTTGGACATTCTCTTTAGTAATGGCCTATTCCATCACAATAAAGACAGCTTGATGTGGACTTATCCTGCTTTGATTTAGCATTCCCCTTGGACTTTCCACTTTTCTTGAACGGTCTCCCTTTAGCCTTGAGTAAATCTTTGACTTCGCAGTCCAGTATTATCTCAGCCTTTCTGACAAGGTGAACAAATTCTGCAACTGTTTCTTCTCTTGGTTCACTTAGGTATAGTTTCTTGAAGCGACCAAACCCACTGTGCAGTGAATTGGGCAAGATAGAGACTGCAATCCTTTCGCTTATTGGTGTTCCTAGCAGACTTATGCGATCGAAATATGAAAACATAAGATCCACATGGAACCTTAGTGGGACGCCTACCCTTTGTTTAGTGCGAAGGAGCTGAACATGTGTTTCTTGGACTTCCATCCTATAACACCTGTTGGGAGAACTAACCTTTAGACCAGACATTGATTCAATCAACTCATGGACGTTCAGGTCCCTGTCCTCCGTAATTCAATGTTCATTAAGCATTTTATTCAAGTTATGTGTTCCGGCAGGTGTGAATAAAATGATTCCAAGATCCTAAAACCCATTGAAGAATTAAGCACATTATGTATTTAGACTCAATTCTAAAATCTTTTAGGTAAGCAAAAGCCTTTTGCTAATAGTCTAGAAACTACTCTTGGTTGATAGGTACGTCTAAGGATTTATTAGGTAAACCTATCGATTTTGCCACGACATAAAAGGACTCCTTACTTATATCGTTGAGTTTCACCAAAACTAACATGTACTCACAATTATTTGTGTACCTTACCCCTTTAGTATCGATAAGTAACACCTCGCTATGGCGGAAAACTATTACTAAGATCGATGTAAAGGATATCCAAGTAAGTGTTATTTTGGCATGGCACTCTTAAGGCTCTTACTATGTTGGTTAGATTTTAAGTGAACTAAAATCCTTAATCATGCAACATAATCAAGCTTTGATCTCATGCATATTTAAGACATATTTAAAAGCAATTAATAATTTAAAGCATGCATAAGATAAATGTGATCTAGTATGGCCCGAATTCATCTTGAAGCTTCAACTTCAACGTCCGTCTTGAAAATGGATTGGAAACTCCGTCTTGAATTTCATCGTGGGATGCGCCATTTTCTTCAAGTAGGATAAGCTATAATTAAACTAATTACAACTATTTGATGGTACGCAGACCATATTTGAAAAACAAATTTGGTGCTTTAGACCAATTACATTCAAATTAATGGTACGCAGACCATATTTTCTATCCTATTTGGGCCATACTAGTCACTTCATAACCTGCAAAACAGTACATATGCAATATATATACTATTCATCCATTCATTATCATGAATGGCCCACTAAATTGGTTAGTTAAAACATATTGTATGCATCACATAAATATTTGCAGCAATTAATGAAGGGCACCAATAATCTACCAACTATTCAGTCCTTATTAATTCTAATCAAGTTGTTTAACCTTAAAGGATTTGTAGAGCTAATCAAGAGTTTATGACTAAAATTTCTCCCACTTAAACCAATAAATTCATATGCTTTACTAATTTTAAACATAAAAATGTATTTCTAGTCTAACCGGAAACATACAAATTTAATTAAAATTTAAAGCTCATATAAATTTATAATTGAATCCACTTATTTAATTTATTTTTCAGTTGGATTTAAATTAAATCAAGGTTTTTAATTTTAGTAAAATTATTAGAATAAATTAAAATTTATAATAATTATAATATTCAAAATTAAAATCCAAGAAAACAATTTAAATTATTAATTTTAAAATTAATTAAAATTACAAGAACTGAAAATCTCAAATTAAAATTTAAAACGCGACAATCGTAACACGACGAGCACTTGGGCTTGCGCCCAAGCCCCGTCGAGTGCACGACCAATCGCTGGCCCATGGCACATCGATACATATAAATAAACATAATCCTGCGGAAAACCCATAAAGCCAGGAAACATATTATTTACACGTAATCATTTAGCATAATTCATATGCATACACTTTGTAGCGTGCCCTCCCTAGCTGCGCCCGAACGGAACAAGAACAAGTCTTTAGGACTCCAAGTGTCGTCCCTCCGTAGATAGTCCACAGCACGTCCGGATCCGCCTTAAGCTTGACCAACTAGAATCGCCCTTAAGGTTACTAGGAATTTCGGCTATTTTGGTTGCAAGTGTTTGGCTGATTTTTGCTTGAAAATCTTACCTTTTGAATACTTCAAATCTCGATTTAAATATGTGACCCTAGGCACCTATTTATAGAGTTTATGGAAAGGAATTATAATCCTACTAGGATATGGATTTATTAATTAGAATCCTATTAGAACTCTAAATAATAAATTTAATCTTTTAGGATTAGGATTTAATCAATGCGCGAATTCCGATAGGATTAGGATTCGTTACGAACACGAGCGTCGCACGACCACGAGGGAAGCACGCACTGCGCAGGCCTTGCGGCCCACACGCATGAGCGCTGCCTCGCAACCCACGAGCACGCTCAGCGCGCGCTGTAACACCCTAATAATTCCTTGCTTTTATAAAACCATTTTCCAACTTAAAATAAAGGAATTACTAAAGTATTACCGCCACCGTGATAACGGTTAAGGCTATTACCAGAATTACGCAGCGGAATTTAATGTTAACTAACTTTCAAACCATTATAAATAATATTTATTGAGGTCTTCTACAAGTTGGAACCATAACGGCCCAAAACAAAAGTATTAAAAATCCATAAACTCCAAAACATAATTAAAGTATAATTTGAAATAGTTTCAAAGCACAAAAGAATGCAACTCTCTCAACCATCCCAACCTACATGATTTCGATCGTACTTTGATCTACCAACCTGCTAAATTAATCTACTCCCCAACAATGCAAGTGCAAATGGTGGATCATCATAGGGTCATTAAGGCGAAAGCCATGACCAAAAGACACAAAGCACGTAGTCAGCAAAAGCTGAGTACTTACAAGGCTAGAGTGAAATAAAACTATAGACATGCATCTCTCGCTAAAGTACTAATCAACATGCAAAAGCCATTTAATAAATAACAAACGAATCATGAATACAAGACTCGACTCTTGACTCGACTCTTGACTCACAATTTAATTAGAATAAGCTTCGAACGGGCCAAAAGAATATTCCATAAAGGAAGGGTGTTGGGAGCCCACCAAACACCAAATAATAAATAATAATATCGGACCATACCGAGTGTCGGGCCATACCGACGGAATTCCAGCGCATAATTTTAATGAAACAACGTCTTGTATCATTAGTAGGAGATCAAGCTTTCCGGCAAGTCTCCCCCCATTGTTCATACTCAAGGTATATACGTTCCAAGAGTTTTGAAGCTTGTTCTGGTTGCACTTTACGTTTATTAATATTTTATTAAGGCGAACTCGAGACTCAAACAAACATACATTTAATAAACAACAACCAAAACAGTCTCATTTTAATCCTTTAGGACTTGTGATCAATAAATCCAGACGTAGTGAAATTACTACCAAGTTCCTTCTCACAAAAAGATGAGATTCCACATCATGCCTATTAACATGAGGGTTGTGCCCTTGCACGACTAATCCTAATTCATTTCATACAAAATATTCCCAACCGAACCCTACATGCGCGGTGGCTTACGTGAGTGAACCCTTCACATGTGGTAAAATAAATAGTGCAACGAGGCACGAATAATTGGCTCAAAAGTATGCTAGACATCCCGTACAATAGCATACAAAAAAAAAAATTCATCCCTTGCATGTGAAACAAACCATACATGCATAAATATTGAACAACATGATTGACAATGAAATCCATACTCACAATAGTCCCAACATGCTTGTTCAACCAACGAATCAATAATTCCAATTCCGATAGGATTAGGATTCTTACGAACACGAGCGTCGCACGACCACGAGGGAAGCACGCACCGCGCAGGCCTTGCGGCCCACACGCATGAGCGCTGCCTCGCAACCCACGAGCACGCTCAGCGCGCGCTGTAACACCCTAATAATTCCTTGCTTTTATAAAACCATTTTCCAACTTAAAATAAAGGAATTACTAAAGTATTACCGCCACCGTGATAACGGTTAAGGCTATTACCAGAATTACGCAGCGGAATTTAATGTTAACTAACTTTCAAACCATTATAAATAATATTTATTGAGGCCTTCTACAAGTTGGAACCATAACGGCCCAAAACCAAAGTATTAAAAATCCATAAACTCCAAAACATAATTAATGTATAATTTGAAATAGTTTCAAAGCACAAAAGAATGCAACTCTCTCAACCATCCCAAGCTACATGATTTTGATCGTACTTTGATCTACCAACCTGCTAAATTAATCTACTCCCCAACAATGCAAGTGCAAATGGTGGATCATCATAGGGTCATTAAAGCGAAAGCCATGACCAAAAGACACAAAGCACGTAGTCAGCAAAAGCTGAGTACTTACAAGGCTAGAGTGAAATAAAACTATAGACATGCATCACTCGCTAAAGTACTAATCAACATGCAAAAGCCATTTAATAAATAACAAACGAATCATGAATACAAGACTCGACTCTTGACTCGACTCTTGACTCACAATTTAATTAGAATAAGCTTCGAACGGGCCAAAAGAATATTCCATAAAGGAAGGGTGTTGGGAGCCCACCAAACACCAAATAATAAATAATAATATCGGACCATACCGAGTGTCGGGCCATACCGACGGAATTCCAGCGCATATTTTAATGAAACAACGTCTTGTATCATTAGTAGGAGATCAAGCTTTCCGGCAAGTCTCCCCCCATTGTTCATACTCAAGGTATATACGTTCCAAGAGTTTTGAAGCTTGTTCTGGTTGCACTTTACGTTTATTAATATTTTATTAAGGCGAACTCGAGACTCAAACAAACATACATTTAATAAACAACAACCAAAACAGTCTCATTTTAATCCTTTAGGACTTGTGATCAATAAATCCAGACGTAGTGAAATTACTACCAAGTTCCTTCTCACAAAAAGATGAGATTCCACATCATGCCTATTAACATGAGGGTTGTGCCCTTGCACGACAAATCCTAATTCATTTCATACAAAATATTCCCAACCGAACCCTACATGCGCGGTGGCTTACGTGAGTGAACCCTTCACATGTGGTAAAATAAATAGTGCAACGAGGCACGAATAATTGGCTCAAAAGTATGCTAGACATCCCGTACAATAGCATACAAATAAAAAAATTCATCCCTTGCATGTGAAACAAACCATACATGCATAAATATTGAACAACATGATTGACAATGAAATCCATACTCACAATAGTCCCAACATGCTTGTTCAACCAACGAATCAATAATTCCAATTCCGATAGGATTAGGATTCTTACGAACACGAGCGTCGCACGACCACGAGGGAAGCACGCACCGCGCAGGCCTTGCGGCCCACACGCATGAGCGCTGCCTCGCAACCCACGAGCACGCTCAGCGCGCGCTGTAACACCCTAATAATTCCTTGCTTTTATAAAACCATTTTCCAACTTAAAATAAAGGAATTACTAAAGTATTACCGCCACCGTGATAAAGGTTAAAGCTATTACCAGAATTACGCAGCGGAATTTAATGTTAACTAACTTTCAAACCATTATAAATAATATTTATTGAGGCCTTCTACAAGTTGGAACCATAACGGCCCAAAACCAAAGTATTAAAAATCCATAAACTCCAAAACATAATTAATGTATAATTTGAAATAGTTTCAAAGCACAAAAGAATGCAACTCTCTCAACCATCCCAAGCTACATGATTTTGATCGTACTTTGATCTACCAACCTGCTAAATTAATCTACTCCCCAACAATGCAAGTGCAAATGGTGGATCATCATAGGGTCATTAAGGCGAAAGCCATGACCAAAAGACACAAAGCACGTAGTCAGCAAAAGCTGAGTACTTACAAGGCTAGAGTGAAATAAAACTATAGACATGCATCACTCGCTAAAGTACTAATCAACATGCAAAAGTCATTTAATAAATAACAAACGAATCATGAATACAACACTCGACTCTTGACTCGACTCTTGACTCACAATTTAATTAGAATAAGCTTCGAACGGGCCAAAAGAATATTCCATAAAGGAAGGGTGTTGAGAGCCCACCAAACACCAAATAATAAATAATAATATCGGACCATACCGAGTGTCGGGCCATACCGACGGAATTCCAGCGCATAATTTTAATGAAACAACGTCTTGTATCATTAGTAGGAGATCAAACTTTCCGGCAAGTCTCCCCCCATTGTTCATACTCAAGGTATATACGTTCCAAGAGTTTTGAAGCTTGTTCTGGTTGCACTTTACGTTTATTAATATTTAATTAAGGCGAACTCGAGACTCAAACAAACATACATTTAATAAACAACAACCAAAACAGTCTCATTTTAATCCTTTAGGACTTGTGATCAATAAATCCAGACGTAGTGAAATTACTACCAAGTTCCTTCCCACAAAAAGATGAGATTCCACATCATGCCTATTAACATGAGGGTTGTGCCCTTGCACGACAAATCCTAATTCATTTCATACAAAATATTCCCAACCGAACCCTACATGTGCGGTGGCTTACGTGAGTGAACCCTTCACATGTGGTAAAATAAATAGTGCAACGAGGCACGAATAATTGACTTAAAAGTATGCTAGACATCCCGTACAATAGCATACAAATAAAAAAATTCATCCCTTGCATTTGAAACAAACCATACATGCATAAATATTGAACAACATGATTGACAATGAAATCCATACTCACAATAGTCCCAACATGCTTGTTCAACCAACGAATCAATAATTCCAATAATAAATATCCACATGATCGTTCACCAAACCAAATATGAATCCACATAATATAATTCACATCAATAACAATCATGTAATGTCCCTTGACAAATAATGTGGTCGCCCTAGACTTGTACGTACCTGGAATACCTAAGTACGGGGACCACTGTGCGAATCACAACTTACTTGAAATCAACTCCTATAAACACAATGGAGAAACTTAATTATTATCCATGCTTACTAAATTTCCAGCAACTTTGTTTAGTTTTAAAACACTTGAATTAATTAGAACTTAAACGTTCATAAATAAAATAATAGTCTCAATCAATCGTTTAAAACCCTAGCATGAAATTAATTTATTTTCATGTATAAAACCATTAAAAATCGACGTTTTAAGTCTTTATAATTTTCTGAAAAATATAATTGATTATCATAATTAAATTCATCATCTAATTATGCTAATCAATCACCCATAAGGCTTAGATTAAAACTCTAATCATAGTTTGTAATTAAACCATTAAAACTAATAAAAATTGAAGCTTTAATATATATTTCAAATCTGAAAATTATAATATTTCAATCCAAAACATTCTTCAATAATTCAAACATACAAATCCTCAAAATTCGGTGTTCATAACCGATCCCAGCATTTTAATTAATCAAAACCAATAATAACAATATAATTTAAATACGGAATTGAAATAGAATAGGCAAGGAAGAAGAAAATTATACCAATCCGGCCTATAGCACGGTACAATCATGAACTGAATGTGATTGGGCGAAAAAGGATTGAAAATATACGGAGTATGATACACACACCACACGGTTGTGTGTGTGTGTTGCGTGCGGTGCAAGCACAAAGGCAGGGGCGGCAGCACGGCTAGGCAACGAGCACGAGTGAGAGAGAGTGTGCGAGTATGTGTGGCTGTGTTGAGGGCAACAAGCAGCAACAACGAGTGAGGGGCGTCGAGTGCTCGGGGCTGGGCACGACGCAAGGGAAGCCAGAGAAAAGGGGAAAGTGAAAAACTGCAGCAGGAATTTAGAATGCTCATAACTTTTAATCTACAACTCGGAATTGATCTAATCTTGAGGCAAAGTTCAAGAACTTTTCGAGATCTATAACTTTAAAGAAGAAAACTTTTTCTGAAAACGAACGTAAATAGGAGAAAAACGGCCAAACATAAGTTCGACGAAAGAAAGAAGAATTTAGGGTTAGGGTTTTATTTTTAGGTTTAATGAATAATAGGGAGCGATTTTGAGGGTGAACACCTATATTTATAGGCTTAGGAAACTCAAAGATGGGCTAGGCTTTAGGATTCCCTTTCGGGCTTCATTAAACATAAGATGGGCTTGTTTAATTTGTTTGGACTTGAACTCGAAATTGAATTGGGCTAGATTCATTTAAAATCGTTTTACTTTTGAAATCCAATTAATTTCCCAACTTGAAATAATAAATTCGTTTTGTAATTAATTAAAATAATAAATATTCTAATTCATTAAAAATGCATTTAAATAATATTTAAATGCGAAATAAATTCTAAAAATCATAAAATGCTTTATAAATATAATAAAATATATTTATAAATACAGAAAAATGCGAGGTATTACACGCGCGCCAGCAAGCTTGCTGGGCCTGGCCTTGCGCTGGGCCTGGCGAGGCTTGTGGCCTTCGTGTTGGGCGCTCGGCTTGCTGGGCGTGGGTCTGGCTTCGTGCTGGGCCTTCGTCTAGCAAGCCTCGTCCGATGCTAATTCGTACGATGCGCTTCCGATTAAATTCCTGGTTCCGGAATTTATTTCCGATACGAACAATATTTAATATTTCCGAATCCGGAATTAATTTCCGTTTCGAAAAAATATTTAATATTTCCGTTTCCGAAATTATTTTCCGATTCCGATAATATTTCCGATTCTGACAATATTTTCGTTTCCGGCAATATTTCCGATTCCGGCAATATTTCCATTTCCGATAATATTTTCCAATACGTACCATGTTTCCGTTTCCGGCAATATCTACGACTTGGATAATATTTATATTTCCGATACGATCCATATTTCCGTTTCCGGCAATATCGTCGTTTCCGGAGTATTCATTTCTTGCTTGTGACGATCTCAGCTCCCACTGAAACCAAGATCCGTCGATTCCGAATATCCATAGATGGAGTATTTAATTCCATTAAATACTTGATCCGTTTACGTACTATTTGTGTGACCCTATGGGTTCAGTCAAGAGTAAGTTGTGGATTAATATTATTAATTCCACTTGAACTGAAGCGGCCTCTAGCTAGGCATTCAGCTCACTTGATCTCACTGAATTATTAACTTGTTAATTAATATTGAACCGCATTTATTAGACTTAATATTATATGCATACTTGGACCAAGGGCACTATTTCCTTCAGAAATGACACCATTTGGGTAGTGGTCGATAGGTTGACTAAGTCGGCAGTGTTCATACCAATGAAAGAAACCTGGAAAATGGAACAACTTGCCAAAGCCTACATCAAGCATGTAGTGAGATTACATGGAGTTCCTAAGGATATCGTATCAGATAGAGATTCTAGGTTCCTTTCGAATTTCTGGAAAAGTGTGCAGAAGAACTTTGGTACAACATTGAAAATGAGTACAGCGTTCCACCCAGCCACAGATGGACAAACCGAAAGAACTATTCAAACCTTAGAAGATATGCTAAGAGCTTGTGTGATTGATTTTCAAGGTGGATGGGAAGATAGCCTAGATCTAATTGAGTTTTCATACAACAATAGTTATCATGCCAGTATCGGAATGGCACCATTCGAAGCCCTGTAAGGACGAAAATGCAGAAGTCCACTATGTTGGAGTGACATTAGTGAAACCGTCGTATTAGGTCCCTAATTGATAGAGGACACTATGAATCATGTTAGGACTATTCAATCTAAAATCCAAGCCGCGCAAGATCGCCAAAAGAGCTACACAGATTTAAAGCGTAGGGATGAAGAGTTCCAAATAGGTGACAAAGTGTTGCTGAAGGTTTCACCAATGAAAGGTGTGATGAGATTTGGGAAGAAGGGAAAGCTTGGCCCAAAGTATATAGGCCCATATGAGATCCTAGAACGGATAGGGAAGGTAGCGTATAGACTAGCCTTGCCCATGGACTTGCATAGAATGCATAATGTGTTTCATATATCCCAGTTGAGGAAGTATGTCCCGGATAAGTCTCATGTACTACAACCGGAGACCATAGAGTTAGACCAAAGTTTGACCTTTGAAGAAAGACCTATCAAGATACTTGATAGCAAAGTGCGTAGCACTCGAACTAAGGATGTTAAGATCGTTAAAGTGTTGTGGTCTAATCAAGAGTCTGAGGAAGCTACCTGGGAAGCGGAGGAGGAAAAGAGAAATAAATATCCCGAGCTTTTTCCCGAGGTTAGTTAAGTTACGGGGTCGTAACTCTTTTTCTTTAAGGGGGGTAGAGTGCGGTAGAATTTCGTGCTTTTTACCTTATTCACCCAATTTATCCTCTAGGATATGCTTGAATCGTTGTTTCCAGTGAAGTTTCACTGTTTATTGTCATGTTGAATTACTTAAAGAGTACAACAACTAAAACTTTTTGCAAAGAAAACGCACTAAAGTCTCACAATAGTCTCAAGTCTAGTTTTAAAGTTGTGATTTCCGTGCCCAAGTTTCGGGACGAAACTTCTTTTAAGGAGGGTAGACTGTAATACCTCGTATTTTTCTATAATTATAAATATATTTTATTATATTTATAAAGCATTTCGTTGTATTTTTATAAATTAATTTCATTTAATGAGAATTAAATGCGCTTTTATTTTTAATTAATTTAAATATTAATTGTTTCGAAAACGAAGTTAGGTAGGGCTTTTGCGTGGGTTCGAAGGGGAGACCTCTCGCTCCTTCTTCGTCGCCATGGCTAATACTCGCTCAAAAGCTCGAAATTCCTCCAATGGAAGCAGCAAGAGTAAAAAACGAATGCCACAATCGTCTACAAAGGTACCAAATAAGAACAAGCCGCAACTCAACCTCGAGAAGTCCTCTGTTATGGCGGTTGAAGATGATTTTTCGTCGGTTTCTGATGGAAACCCAGAAAATCGAGAGTTCGATTCTAATGAAATTCTTACTCCAAAAGCTAGTTTGGAGCATCTGCAACACCAATCCCAGGTGCGAGGTGAATTTAATGCCTGGTTGACTGCTCTCAAAAGTGGTAAGGATGTTCGAACCCATTTTCAATCTCATTCAAAATCTGGCGCGAATAATGTTGAAATGCTTCCTGCTCTGCCTGTGCATATTTCTGGAATGAATTCTAGTAATGATTGCTTGATTCATTCTGATAATTCTAGCATTGTTGACCAATCCCCTGTTTTGGACCCTATTTCGACCCCACTAGTAACAATCGATTTTGAGGACATTAAGGAAGAGGTTGCTTATTGGGAGTCAGCTGTTGTGTGCTACGTTTTGGGGGCAAACCCTCCCCAAAATGTCATGGAAGGTTTTGTAAGAAGGATTTGGGGGAAATATGGAGTAGATAAGGTGTCTCAGGTGGGGAGGGGGATATACTTGGTTCGATTCACTACTATGGAGAATTGCTCCAAAGTGCTGAGTAGTGGACACCAATTCTTTGCCTCTAAGCCACTGATTGTGAAGCCTTGGTCTGCTGATGAGAATTTTAGCAAGTATCCTGTTAAGACTATACCTATTTGGGTTCAGTTACCAGAATTAGAGGTGAAGTATTGGGGTGAAAAATGTTTGAGTAAAATTGTAGGACAAGTGGGGAAAATTATCAAAGTTGACATGGCCACATTGAATAGAGATAAACTGATGTTTGCAAAAATATTGATTGAGGTGCAAATTGATCAGCAGTTCCCTACTGTGATCCACTTCATGAATGAAAAAGGTGCCAGAGTTGACCAGAAAGTCAACTATGAATGGATTCCTATCACCTGTAAGGGATGCACGGGAATGGGACATGAAATGACTAATTGCACCAGATTGGCTGCAGGGAAAACCAAGAAATTATGGGTGGCAAAGACCCATCAACCCAACACTGTGAAACCTGTGGTGGCTGCATCTGTTGGAACAACATCCACCTCAAATGGCTTCACTCCAGCCACTAAATTCAGTAGGGATATGGGGCAACAATTGAGACCTGTGGTCACTAACAATTCATTCCAAGCCTTAATTGTATCTGATGATGGTGTTGAGGGGATACAGGATAACTGTACTAGGATGAATGGTAATGCCAGCAATGTGGGGAATGGAGAGGTAGTATTAGGCAAGGGGGTGACATCCCCTATGCCTAATGGATAAAATCCTTTGCTGGAATGTGAGGGGACTAAATAAGCATGCTAAAAAAGTGGAGGTGAGACAGATGATTCAAGCTCACCACATTGGCTTATTTGGCCTCCTGGAGACTAGGGTGAAAGCAGCAAATATGGGTACACTCTACCTCAATGCGTGTCCAACTTGGTGCTTCACTACTAATCTAGCTTGCCATAAGAATGGGAGGATTGTGATTGCTTGGAACCCTACTGCTTTTACTTTGCACATTGTTCATATGAACTCTCAAGCAATTCACTGTTTTGTTACCCCCAAGTTGTCAGGGGTTGGCTTCTATTGCACCTTTGTGTATGGCATGAACTCTCCAGCAGAGAGAGAGGAGCTTTGGACAACTTTGTCTGACATAGCTAGTTGTAATAATTCAGCTTGGCTGATAATGGGGGACTTTAATGCAATAATGAATATGGAGGACAGGATTGGTTCCCCAGTTAGGATGCATGATGTGTTGCCTATGAGACAATGTATGGCTAGCTGCAAGCTCACAGAGGTGAAAACTGTTGGCAGGCACTTCACATGGAACAACAAACAGGAAGGGTGTGATAGAGTTTTCACCAGAATTGATAGGGTACTTTCCAATTCCCTATGGAGTGACAGATTTGAGACTGCAGAAGCTATGTTTTAACCTGAAGGAACATATGATCATAGTCCTATGATTCTTCATACCACCAGTCACCATTGCGAGAAGAAACCTTTTAGGTTCTACAACATGTGGATCAGCTCTTCAGATTTCCTACCTCTGGTTACTAGGCAATGGCAAAAATATGTTTATGGCTGCCATATGTTTAGAGTCACTCAGAAGCTCAAGTGGATAAAGAGTGAGCTTAAAATCCTAAACCACCAAGGCTATAGTGATGTGGAAACTGTGAAAATCACTAAGCAAAAAAAGCTTGCTGAAATTCAGGATAAGCTTCACCAAGATCCCTATAATGCCACTCTTGCCGCTGAAGAAAAAGCCATTGCTGAAGCTTACAGGGAAGCCAAAGATAATCTAAACTCTTTCTTATACCAAACTGCCAAGATGAAATGGTTAGAAAAGGGGGATGAGAATTCAAAACTGTTCTTTCAGAGTATAAAACAAAGGAGAAAACACAATGCCATTTACTCTATTCAAAACCTCAATGGGGAATGGCTCACTTCTCCAGATCAGATTCAGGATGCCTTCTTGGAGTTCTATGGTAATTTATTTTGTTCACACACTGAAAACAGGACTAGTGTGGGTCCTGTGTTAATGGATCATGGGCCTAGGTTAACTGATGACCACAGATCCAAGTTGGCTTGTGATTTCAGTTTGGCTGATCTGAAAAGGGTACTTGATGACATTCCTAGCAACAAGGCACCTGGTTTAGATGGATTCAATAGCCACTTTTTCAAAACCACCTGGGAGATAGTCAAGGGGGATATGTTTGCTGTTGTTTCTGAATTCTTTAGAACAGGAAAAATGCTAAAAGAGATCAATGTTACTTCCATTACTTTGGTTCCCAAAGTAAGTGTTCCTGCCACGGTTGGGGATTTTAGACCCAAAGCATGTTGTTCTGTATTATATAAGTGTATCTCTAAGTTGCTGTGTGAAAAGATAACCTGTGTCCTTCCTGACATCATCTCTCAAAACCAGGGGCTTTTGTTGCAGGGAGGTCCATTCTCCATAATGTTCTTATCTGTCAAGACATTGTCAAAATGTATAGAAAAGGCCAGTCTCAACCCAATTGTCTTCTGAAACTTCATTTGCAGAAAGCATATGATACAGTGGAGTGGGAGTTTATTAAGGAGTTGATGGAGGATTTGGGGTTCCCTACCTTTTTCATTGAGTTGATCATGACCTGTTTGTCTACTACTCAATACTCAGTTATGATTAATGGTGTTCCATCTAGGCTTATCCACCCAAGAATGGGTTTGAGGCAAGGGGATCCTCTCTCCCCCCTTCTCTTTACCTTATGCATGGAGTACTTCTCCAGAACTATGAAAGCTGTGGGTGAGTGCCCAGGATTCAAATTCCATTCTAGATGCAGGTACTTGAGGTTGAACCATTTATGCTTTACAGATGATTTGCTGATGTTCTGTAAAGGGGAACAAAGGGTCATTAGCATGATGATGGAGGGATTTAAGGTCTTCTCTAATACCACTGGCCTGAAGGTCAATGCTTCTAAATCTTCCCTGTATTGCTGTGGTATGAATGTTCAAGAGGTAGAAGGCATCACAAATTTAACAAGTTTGTTCAGGGGAGATTACCTTTCAAATACTTGGGTCTACCTGTGAGCCCTTGGAAATTGAAAACTTGTGATTGTGAGCAATTAGTGGATAAGATGACAGCAAGAGTTAGGCACTGGAGTTCTAGAAATCTGTCTTTTGCTAGTAGAGTCCATTTGGTCAATTCAGTGTTGATGAGTATCTGTGTTTACTGGTGCCAGATGTTCTTACTTCCCAAGAATGTTCTCAAAAAGATTAACTCCATCTGTAGAGATTTTCTCTGGTATGGAACTTATGATGATGCCAGACCTGGGCCTGTTGCTTGGGATCACCTCTGCCTTCCTAAACCACATGGTGGTCTGGGATTTAGAAACCTTTTACTTTGGAATCAGGCTGCTGTGGGAAAGCAAGTTTGGGCCATTGCTCAAAAACAGGATAATTTATGGGTGAAATGGATTCATGTAGTTTACATCAAAGAGAAAAATTGGGAAAGTTTTGCTACTCCTGCTGCTGCCAGTTGGGTAGTAAAGTTTGTGTGCAAAGTGAAGATTTGTGTTACTCACCAGCTGCAGTCACCTCAGTGGTATTCCACTAGTAGGTATTCCATTAAAGACACTTACAGTCAAATTGCAACTGCTGGGGATAGAGTAACTTGGCAGAAATATGTCTGGAATAGGTTGACTATTCCAAAGCACAGATTTATCCTTTGGCTCACAATGCTTGACACATTGAAAACTACGGAAAGACTTCACAAGGTGGGGATTGTTTATGATGACCTGTGTCCTATCTGTTTCACTCATACAGAAAAGATTGATCACCGTTTCTATACCTGTGAGTTCAGCAAACAGTGCAAGCATCTGGTTCTGGATTGGCTTGGGATCAATCTAAATAGATTCAGTGTAACCAGCCTCCTCAAAGGGGTTCAAAGATACAATAGAGGCAAATGCAAAAAGGCTATTTTGTTTACTGCCATTGCTAGCTTAGTGTACAATGTGCGGAAAGCTAGAAATGCAGCTGTTTGGGCTGCTAAGGTGCCTACTATCCATTCTACAGTTGCTAACATCAAGGCAGAAGTCAAAGGAAGGGTTTATAACCTGCTTAGTAAGAAGTCTAGGCCTAGTGATCTCAATTGGTTTAACAGTTTGTAAAGGAGAGCTTGTTGCTCATCCTGTTTGTTTTTAGGCTAGGTGTTCTTAGCCTTTCTGTTCTTTGACCTTGTGGCTGCTTCTGGTATGCCAAAGGTTAAGGGTGTAATACTGTTATTGTGCTAATCAATATATCCTTTTTTGCTTGCCAAAAAAAAAATATTGTTTCGAAAATCGGATTTTATTAAATAAATTCAACGGATTTATTTAATCGGGAATTGTTGGGTCGTATTTCAAAAACAAATTTAATAAGCTTAAAGCCCGGTCGTTTTCTCTT
This sequence comes from Spinacia oleracea, assembly GCF_020520425.1. Classification (NCBI taxonomy): domain Eukaryota; kingdom Viridiplantae; phylum Streptophyta; class Magnoliopsida; order Caryophyllales; family Amaranthaceae; genus Spinacia; species Spinacia oleracea. The sequence continues at coordinate 73,210,810 of NC_079491.1, read as the reverse complement.
AATCAAACCCAACAAAGCCTGCAAGGAGTAAACTTAAATGAGCCCGGTAATTATCCCAACTCAAAATTACCCTAACCTAGCCCACAAGGGAGAGAAAACCTATAAATATACCTCATATCAAACCCCCAAAATCAAAAATTCAGAAATCTCTCTCTCTCCTCTTTTCCTCTCCTTGTGGCACACTCCACCCACGCCCCTCTCTTCTTCGTGCGCCCTTACTTGCGGCGCAAGGCAGCCCGTCTCGCCCAGCTCGCCCGCCTCACAGCCGCAGCGTAGCACGAGTGTGCATGCGCGCTGTGTGTGGTCGTGCTCGCCAGCGCCCACTCGTCCCTCGCCTCACCTCGCGTCGCGTTGCAGCCCGACAGCAGTGTTTTGTGTGCGCGCGTTGTGCCCCGCCAGTGCCCAGCCCCCCGTCTCGCCTGCCCCTGTCCCTCGCGCGCGTGCGCGCCCTTGCTGGTGCGTTGCGTGCGCTGTTGCTATTGTTGTGTTGTCGTGTGTGTTGATCGGCACACACACACACGATTAAATAATCGTTGTGTGTGTGTGTTGATCAATGGTTTAAATCAAATTATGTTTTCAAAAATATTAATTTTCAGTTTTAAATTGATTTAATTATTGTGATTAGTTTAAATATTTGGGTTGTTTAGATTAATTAAAACGGTTATGAACACCGTATTGGGTTAGTATTGTGTTTTAATTAAAGAGATTGGTTTTGATGATTGAGTTTATAATTTTCAGATTTAATAATTTTATAAAGTGTGGATTTATGAAGTCAAAACATGTTTTCGGATTAAACTATTGTTAGGGTTTTGGTTTCAAATTGATTGAGCGATTGATTCACATAACGTAATGACAATTTAATTTATGGGAATCAACTTAAATTTTCAGAATGTTTATAAGCTTTAAAAAGTTGGTTTTTAAGGGTTTTAAAGCTAAAAAGTCAATGTTTTTATGTTAGGACTTGAGTTGACTATTTGAGACTATTAAATTACCAATTAATGAATGATTTCTAATTAAACTAAGAGTTTTATAATCTTAAATAGTTGCTGGAAATTTAGTAAACATGGATAATAATTTAGTTCTCTTGTTTTGTTTATAGGAGTTGATTTCTAGTGAGTCGTGATTTCGCACAGTGGCCCCTGTACATGGGTATTCCAGGTACGTACAAGACTAGGGTGACCACCCATCCCTTGAGGACTTTGTGAAGTGTATTGAATGCGAATCATGTGAACTTATTTGTTGTATGAATTCATGTTGATGATTGGGAATGGATATGTTATTATGGATTCATGTTTAATGTTGAGAACAAGCATGTTATTATTATTGTTGAATCTATGTGAACGAGCATGCTATGAATTGAATTATGCTTTATAGATTCTATTGAACTATTATGTTATTGAATTTTATAATCGTTGAATTATGTCAAGCATGTTGTTCAAGTTGGTTTGCATGTATGAGTAGTGCGCATGCAAGTTGTTATTATTATTATGCTATATTACAGGATGTCTAGCATAATCATTGATCCAGTCGAATATTGCCAGTGAGCAATATATATTCTACCAAGAGGTAGAATATGTTGAAGAGTCTATGTGAATTGAATTAAGGCCAATTCGTGCTAAGGGCACACCCCGCTTGTTAATAGGCAATGTCGGGTTATCTCAAACAATGGTTTTACGAAGGAACAATGGGAGTAATTTCACTTGAGTCTATGATTGATCACAAGTCCTTAAGAAGTAAAATATTGAAGAGTCATCGTTGAATTGTGGAATTGTGTAATTGTTCAATTGTTTGTATGTTGTGTCTTGAGTAGAGTCTTGAGTCGCCTTGAGCATAATATATTAATTAACGTAAAGCATAACCCAAAAGAGCTTCAAAACTCTTGGAACGTATATACCTTGAGTATGAACAATGGGGGGAGACTTGCCGGAAAACTTGTACTCCTTGAATGATACAAGACGTTGTTTCATTCTTTATTTTTAGGCTGTTGTGCATTGGAATTCCGTCGGTAGGATCCGACTGTCGGCAGGAGTCCGACTTATTATTATTTGGTGTATGGTGGGCTCCCATCACCCTTTTCTTTCCTTTTGAGGATACTTTACTTTACCCGTTCGAAGGTGCTTTTCATTAATCTGTGAGTCAAGAGTCGTGTCATGTGTCGAGTCTTGTCTCCATGATTATCTGTTTATTACATGGCTTTTGCATGTTGATTATTTAATTTGTCGAGTGAAGCATGTTAGGATAGAATGTTATTCTAGCTTGTTCGTACTCAGCTTTTGTTGATTTCGTGCTTCATGTGTTCTGGTCATGGCCTTTGCCTTAATGACCCTATGATGATCCATCAATTGCATTTGCGTTGTTGGGGAGTAGATTTTTAATAAAGCGGGTTTGTAGAGATAACTTGCGGGAGAAGTTATCATGGGATTCGAGTTGAGAGTTTTATTCTTCCGTAATTTATAAACTCTATTTTTATTTAAAGTCATGACTACTATTTTCAGTTAATGGATTTCAAATGGTTTATTACTTTGGATTTAGGCCTCAACAGTTCCAATTTGTTTTAATGACCATTAACTATTTATTTTTTATGTTTTGAAAGTTAGTTAATTCCGCTGCGTAATTCTGGTAAATAGCCTTAGCCGTTATCACGGTGGCGGTAATATCTTGGTAATTCCTGTGTTTAAAGTCGGAAAATGTTTTATAAAAAGCAAGGAATTATTAGGGATTCCCACCAGTTCTAAAACCAGCCATTATCCAGGGATTCCCCTCAGGCTCTACCTCACAACGACAGATTCAGCAGTAGGGGCCATGCTCTCCCAGGAGATTAAAGGCAAGGAGAATGTCGTATACTACATAAGCAAAAAGTTGATCGAGTACGAGACCAGATACACTCAGCTCGAGAAACTTAGCATTGCCTTGGTTTGGGCCACAAAGAAACTACGGCACTACATGCTCTCCCATACAGTGCATGTAATTAGCAAAGCAGATCCTCTCAAGTACTTATTCGAAAAACCAGCTCCCAATGGACGGTTGTCCAGATGGTTGTTCATGCTAGCAGAATTCTATCTTAAATACATTCCTCAAAAATCCATCAAGGGTTCAGCAGTCTCAGACTTCCTAGCCGACTGTCCCATCGAGGCAGAAGAGGAGTATTACGACTTACCCGACGAGCAAATCTTAATGACAAGTGATGACAGTTGGTCGATGCACTTCGACGGTGCTTCAAATCACAACGGATGTGGTGTTGGAGTAATTCTAGTAGCCCCGGATGGCACCCACATTCCTATATCAGCAAAACTGCAATTCAACGTCACAAACAATGCGGCAGAATATGAAGAATGCATTATGGGCCTGGAAGCCACCTTAGCATTGGGTGTCTAGAAGCTTCGAGTGTATGGGAATTCCTCCCTAATCATCAATCAAATTTCCGGAAAATGGAAAGTAAGAAGCGAAAGCTTGGCCCCATATCAATCCTATCTTGAGAAGCTATCTGAGCAAGTAGAAGAGCTTCGCTATACATACCTCCCGAGAGAGGAGAATCAATTTTTCGATGCACTGGCAAAGCTGGCTTCAATGATCAACATTCCAAATGGCGAGGCTGAAATGCCACTTACAATTGAAACGCGTCAAGAAGCAGCATATGTCCATGCTATTGACGACATCGAGCCAGACAGAGACGAGCCCTGGTTTACAGAAATTCAAAGGTATCTACAACATTCTGAGTATCCCCCACACTTTTCAAGCAAGAGCCAGAGGGCTTTACGACTACAATCAGCCAATTTTGTCATGGAAGGCGGCATTCTATACAAGAGGTCCCCTAACGGCCCCAATCTTCGATGTGTTGATAAGCATGAAGCTCAAAGAGTCATGGACACCGTACATGCCGGAGTCTGTGGCACCCACATGAATGGGAAGATGTTGGCCCTCAAGATCGTCATGGCTCGATATTACTGGACTACCCTCGAACGGGATTGCTACTTCTTTCTCAAGAAATGTCCTACCTGCCAAAAGTGTGCGAATCTAAAGCACATTCCCCCATCCTTGCTATATTCTCAATCATCGCCTAGGCCATTCTCAGCTTGGGGTGTCGACGTCATCGGCAAAATCACTCCAACAGGCACCGAGGGTCATGAGTTCATACTGGTTGCCATCGACTTTTTCACCAAATGGGTTGAAGCCAGGTCATTCAAAGTGTTGGGTTCCACGCAAGTGGCCCAGTTCATACAAGAAAACATCATATGCAGATACGGAGTTCCTCACGAGTTCATTAGCGACCAGGGATCCCATTTTCAAGGAGAGTGTGAAGATCTATTCACCGAGTACAAAATCCAACATCACCGTTCTTCGCCTTATCGCTCGCAAACTAATGGGGCAGTCGAAGCAGCCGACAAGAATGTCAAAACCATCTTCATAAAAATGACAACCAATTACAAAGACTGGCCCCAGAAGCTGCACTTCGCATTATGGGGGTATCGAACTTCAATTCGCACTTCAACTGGTGCAACCCCCATTCTCATTAGTCTATGGAATTGAATAGATGTAACACCCTAATAATTCCTTGCTTTTATAAAACATTTTCCGACTTAAAACACAGGAATTACCAAGATATTACCGCCACCGTGATAACGGCTAAGGCTATTTACCAGAATTACGCATCGGAATTAACTAACTTTCAAAACATAATAAATAAATAGTTAATGATCATTAAACAAGTTGGAACCGTGGAGGCCCAAATCCAAAGTAATAAACCATTTGAAACCCATTAACTGAAAATAGTAGTCATGACTTTAAATAAAAATAGAGTTTGTAAAATACGGAAGAATAAACTCTCAACTCGAATCCCATGATAACTTCTCCCGCAAGTTATCTCTACAAACCTGCTTTATTAAGAATCTACTCCCCAACAACGCAAATGCAATTGATGGATCATCATAGGGTCATTAAGGCGAAGGCCATGACCAGAAGACATGAAGCACGAAATCAGCAAAATTAAAGCTGAGTACGAACAAGCTAGAATAACGTTCTATCCTAACATGCTTCACTCGACAAATTAAATAATCCACATGCAAAAGCCATGTAATAAACGGATAATCATGGAGACAAGACTCGAAACATGACACGACTCTTGACTCACAGATTAATGAAAAGCAGCTTCAAACGGGTAAAGTAAAGTATCCTCAAAAGGAAAGAAAAGGGTGATGGGAGCCCACCATACACCAAATAATAATAAGTCGGACTCCTACCGACAGTCGGATCCTACCGAAGGAATTCCAATGCACAACGGCCTAAAAAGAAAGAATGAAACAATGTCTTGTATCATTCAAGGAGTACATGCAAGTTTTCAGGCAAGACTCCGCCCATTGTTCATACTCAAGGTATATACGTTCCAAGAGTTTTGAAGCTCTTTTGGGTTACGCTTTACGTTAATTAATATATTATGTTCAAGGCGACTCAAGACACTACTCAAAACACAACATATAAACAATTCAACAATTCAACAATGACTCTTCATTATTTTACTTCTTTAGGACTTGTGATCAAACATAGACTCAAGTGAAATTACTCCCATTGTTCCTTCTCAAAAACACTGTTTGAGATAACCCGACATTGCCTATTAACAAGCGGGGTGTGCCCTTAGCACGAATTGTCTTTAATTCAATTCACATAGACTCTCCAACATATTCTACCCCTTGGTAGAATATATATTGCTCACTGGAAATATTCGACTGGCTCAATATTTATGCTAGACATCTTGTACTATAGCATAATAATAATAACAACTTGCATGCGCAATACTTATGCATGCAAACCAACTTGAACAACATGCTTGACATAATTCAACGATTATAAAAGTCCATAACATGATAGTTCAATAGAATCTATAAAGCATAATTCAATTCATAACATGCTCGTTCACATAGATTCAATAATAATAATAATACATGCTCGTTCTCAAAATCAAACATGAATTCATAATAATATTTTCATTCCCAATCATCAAACATGAATTCATAACAACATATAAGTTCACATGATTCGCATTCAATTCACTTCACAAAGTCCTCAAGGGATGGGTGGTCACCCTAGTCTTGTACGTACCTGGAATACCTAAGTACGTGGCCACTGTGCGAATCACGACACACTAGAAATCAACTCCTATAAACAAAACAAGAGAACTAAATTATTATCCATGTTTACTAAATTTCCAGCAACTATTTAAGATTCTAAAACTCTTAGTTTAATTAGAAATCATTCATTAATTGGTAATTTATTAGTCTCAAATAGTCAACTCAAGTCCTAAAATAACATTGACTTTTTAGCTTAAAAACCCTTAAAAACCAACTTCTTAAAGCTTATAAACAATCTGAAAATTTAAGTTGATTCCCATATTTTAAATTGTCATTAAATTATGTGATTCAATCGCTTAGTCGATTGGAATCAAAACCCTAACAATAGTTTAATCCGAAAACATGTTTTGACTTCAAAAATCAACACTTTATAAACTTATTAAATCTGAAAATTATAAATTCAATCATCAAAACCAATCTCTTTGATTAAAACACAATACTAACCCAATACGGTGTTCATAACCGTTTTAATTAATCTAAACAACCCAAATAATTAAACTAATCACAATAATTAAATCAATTTAAAACTGAAAATTAATATTTTTGAAAACATAATTTGATTGAAACAATTGAACAACAGACACACACACAACGATTAATCGTTTGTGTGTGTGTGCGCTGATCAACGCAACACACAAGCAACAACAACAACGCACGCAATGCACCGCAAGCAGCAGTAGGCGCGCGCGCGCAAAGGGAAGAGAGGGGCGACAAGGCTAGCGCTGGCACAGGGCGAGACGCGCACGCAACACACAGCGTGGGCTGCGCTGTGATGCGAGACGAGGCAAGGAGAGGGGCAGTAAGGGGCGTAGGCACGCAGGCACTTGTGTGCTACGCTGCGGCTGGGATGCTGGGCGCGCACGGGGGTTGGCGCGAGGCTGGGCGAGCAACACACACACGGCAGCGTACCTTGGGCTGCAAGCAAAGACGGGGTAAGGGGAGTGTGGGGCGCCGCAAGGAGAGAGAAAGAGGTGAGAGAGAGGGAGTGCTGAATTTTCTTGTGAGGGTTTAATGAGAGGGTCTATTTATAGGTTTTCTCTCCCTTGTGGGCTAGGTTAGGGTAGTTTTGAGTTGGGCTTATTACTGGGCTCGTTTAAGTTTACTCCTTGCAAGCTTTGTTGGGTTTGATTAAAACAAAACAACCGGCCTTTAAGTTTATTAAATTCGTTTTTGAAATACGACCCAACAAATCCCGATTAAATAAATTCATTGAATCTATTTAATAAAAAAATACGGTTTTCCAGATAATTAATATTTAAATCAATTAAAAATAAAAGCGCATTTAATTTCATTAAATGAAATAAATTTATAAAAATACAACGAAATACTTTATAAATATAATAAAATATATTTATAATTATAGAAAAATACGAGGTATTACAATAGAGGCAGTACAACCTATCGAGCTGGAGATACCTTCTCTAAGAATAGTCCTCGAAAGCAAAATCCCAGAAGCTGCATGGTTACAAGCAAGGTATGATGAGCTAATCATGCTTGATGAGCATCGGCTTCAAGCCGCTCATCACGTACAAGTCTATCAGCGCCGAGTGGCCAGACATTTCAACAAGAGGGTCAGAACCCGAAACATCAAGGAAGGCGAGCTTGTCCTGAAAGCCCTTCGCAAAAGCATCATGGACCAAAGGGGAAAATTCAAACCCAACTGGGCAGGACAGAACATTGTCAAGAAAATCCTCTCCGGGGAGCAGTCGAATTAACGGATGTCGATAGAATAGAATTCCGATCTCTGACAAACCTCGATCAACTCAAGAAGTTCTATGTCTAAGTTCAATGTTCAAATTCAAAATCCAATTCAAAAGGTTATGTAAGGTTAGAACTACATCCGGCCTGATTCCTTAACGGGACACGTAGGCAACCTCATTCCGAGGCCCGACCATTTTAATACAAAAAAATTCAAAATTTCCTCAATTAAGGGCATCCTAAAAATCAAATTCAAAACTCAATGGTTGTTTTCTTTATTCCAAATGTGCAAAGCATGTTTAAGCGGAATTTAACACAATCACTATTTATTTGGCTTTTGACTCCTACCAAACACATTTTCTAAACAAGGTTGGAATCAAGTGAAGCAAAGTTCAAAGCCTTTTGACTCCTACCAAACACATTTTCTAAACACATTTTCTAAACACATTCTTAAACACAATTCTTTCTAATACAACTTCAAACACATTTAGCCAACAAAGATCTAGGGTCGGGCGACTATGCTCTTGAGTCTTGGCACCTTGAGTGCTATCCCTTGTCTCTTCCCGCAATCATTCATCAACCTTCCCCTTGCCCAAGCGGCGGGAGAAGGAACTTGCTAGTCTTCCAAGACGGGAGGATGACGAACCTCCTTTGGACTCAGAACGATCAAGCACCGGACGGGCCACACTCCCGTCACCTTCCTCATGATCAGTTGATGCAGGGCATTTAGCTCTAGAACCTCAGACTCTAGCTGGTCCGGAAAGATAAATGTCCCTCTGGCTTGGGCCGTTCATCCATACAATGTACCCCGCAGGCAGAGTATCAGGCTCAGGTGGGTATTGAACACTCAAGAATGGTTTGGCGACCCAGTACCGCCTCCAAACTTCAAGTCGATTTGCATTCAGCGCAACAGGTTTCGGGTTCTCTTCAGCACAGTCCGGGATTTCTTGTTTCAAGCCATATTGTCTCATAACTCTAGCAGGCGAGTAGAAGACCAACATTGTGAGGCTTGGCACCCTCAAGGTAGTAGAACCTAGGGCATGTCTCATAGCAGCAATTCCCCACCAAGGTACTACCCACCTTATACAAGATCCAATCCCAGAAAGTGTGCATCGCCACTCATCCAATGAAAGTCGACCATACACCATGGGCCGCACAGTGAACCCTTTTCTATTATAGCTTTCCATGTTCTCCGATGGTGCCACCAGCATGAGCGTCTCCATAAGCCAGACCTTGGGGAGTATACAAAAAACCAATTCAAAATTCAATATTCAAAATACAAGTACAAATTCAATATACAAGAAAGCTATAGATCCTTACTTGGAGTAATACCGGGCTTCCCAACGGCAAAGAAGAGGGGTCCGACTTCAACATATCAAGGCCCATCAATGTTTCCCAATCACGAGCGGCATTGGGTTCCGGCCACTAGCGAATTGCTCTACAATCTCTATTAGGGAGGCATCACCATTGCCAAACCCCTGTTTCGAAAAGAGGAAGCGAGCCAAGATACAAAAACTCAAGGCCCTCGAGCGGAAAACCATGGGGACATCAAGCCTAGCAAAATAGGTGACAATGAGGGACAAATCCACCCCTCTTCCATATACAACAGCACTCAAAAGTGGGGGCTTCATGCCCAAATATCTTTCAAAACCCAAGAAATAGTGTTCTTCAACACTAGGCATGCATGGCTCCGACATAACGGGCCACCCCAATATGGCACTAAACTCTTCAGGGAGGGGACATACCTCATTATTTTCAAAGCGCAAGACATGATGATTCGGATCCCAAGCCTCCAGAACAGCAAGAATGAAGTGCACATCAAGCTTTACAAACCGGAAGGAGGCGAGCACCCCAAGATGCATGCTATCAAGCTCCCTTTTCTCCATCTTGCCTAACGAACCAAGCCAAGAGTTTAAGGCATTTTCAAAAGACATGGCCATTTTCTCTCTTTTTTGTAGAGAAACAGTATGCAAAGGAAAGCAGGGAAGGATTGATGCAAATTATGATCTGGAAAGCTCCCTATTTATACAAAAACCGGCCCTTATGACAGTACACCGGCGCCGGGCGCCGACACCTGCGCCAAGCGCAGGTGTGAGGGGGTCAAAAAAGCACGAGGCTAATGCGTGACCTTGTCCCTCATGGGTGTGACGTTTCTTTTTGTCAAATCAAGTGTAATTGGATTTCCTGTGAGTTTACACCCAATTGACTAGTAATATAGGAGTCGCCATTCAGTTTTTAACGACAATGAGAAAAACAGACAAAACCCGGTTATCGTGACATAAAGGGAGTGCAATTATGTTTGACCACGGTGGCCGTAGGTTCCCTTGTGATCCCTGGTGTGGGGATCTCTCAACATACACCCGCAAGGTAGAGATTGAGGGTTCGGGGGACTGTAACTACCGAGAGGAGTACTCGCTCTTCGATAACTCCAGAGGCAGGATATCCTTACTAGCTCAGCATAAATAATTGAAGGGACATGCGTTAACTATTAAACTAATCTGAGTTGGTTTTAAAAATATGCAACATATAGTACTAGATCGAGCGCGATTATCTGATTTAGATTGTATTAAGGGACCTAGCATGATAATCCAATTTCCCAAAACATTATCTTTATTAGGCGTGATAGAACAATCAGATTTAATTAGTTTAACTGTTCATAAAAGGGCGAGGAAAGAAATTAAACTATGGAAAAGGGACACATTACGACGCACCCTTGAGAGGTGCGTCACGGTTCTCCGAAAACTAACCACTTTGACTTTGCTATTTCTCCTTTTATTTAACGAATCTCAAATTATGGGACGGGATATGTTCTGATCGATTTATGGATCGATTGCGACAGAACGCGTGATCAATTTTGCAGCGTGAGGCTTAGGCTTAGGGGTTCAGAGTCAATACTCAGAATAATAATTGTGTGTTGTGTGTTGTGTGTCCTCTTTTCACGTCGAACTTGGGCTATATTTATAGAAAAGAGTTCGTGGAAAGATAGAATTGTAGAACTCTAATCCACGAGGAATTAGGAACGAATACGTCCCAGGTAATTTCAGCGCCCAGGCCTGGGCGCCGAAGATTTCGGCGCCCAGAGCCAGGCGTTGAAAATAGGATCTAGGCTGTTTTCTTAGTCAGATTCGGATTCCTAGAATCCGGAGTGTTTGAGACTTAATCGAGTCTTTTAGTGCGTATTAACCTTGTGACGGAATGCGTCTGGGCCCGTTACGAACTCTAGGCTCGTTAGGATTTAATTAATACGTGACTCTTATTTTCGAATCATATTAGGAATAGGATTCTCTCATAATCTCTATCTCATTTAGGATTTATGTTGGAGTGCAACACCTAATTATGACAGGTTTCTATCTTTTATGACTTGCCACTTTTAACAACTACCAATTACGGCAGTTACTATCTTTAGCAGGTTTCCATAAATAGCAGGTTTTGGGTGAAATGAAAAGGGGAATTGAGATTCGTTATTTTATAGGAGATGCGTTGTCAAGTGGAGATTTATGCTTTCATCATCGAACCTTCCCTTTCGGGAATGGGGACAAAAGTAGGTGTCTATAGTTAGCCCCCACTTTGACTGAGTCTTGGAGTAAGACGATGGTCAAAGTATTAGACGGAGTGCGCCACACAAGTCATGGTGACCTGCTTTTGCGAGGGTCTCACGAGCCCCCGAGTGATAACATTTGACTTAAGGGTCATCACTTGAAGTGTCGACATATCCCTCACGTGTCATTGGGATTTGTCAACGGATAGTATAGAATACTCCCTCACTTTGTCATTGGAAGTATCTAAAGAGGCGTAGGAACTCCCTCACTTTGTCATTGGGAGTAGCTACAGATGTTTTTTTGAAATCAAAGCTATAAAGTGTAATTGGGCCTGGCCAAGCCCAATCACGAGGTAAAAATGTTTTTAAAGATTCTCATTTTCAGGGTTAGCTAAACGAGAAGACCCCCTTGTTTTTATGGGACGTAAAACGAAGGAAAATCCAGCACATCGTTCTTTTTTGGAAAAAACGGAAAACCATTCTTTTAAATTAAAGAAAAAAGGGAAAGCTACTCACATCGTTCTTTTTTGGAAAAAACGGAAAACCGAAAACTACTCACATCGTTCTTTTTGGAAAAACGGAAAACCAAAAAAAGTTATCGCTGCAGCGACTAAGGACCTGCGCGGTTAGCGACGCAGACCCCGCCGGCTAAAGATGGCGAGCCTGCCCGCTATGGGTGGACACCCCGTCCGATAGAAGTGGACGAATCTATTTTGAAATTTGTTTTTATTTTTTGAAAATAAGGACCTACGTGGTTTGCGCCGTAGACCCCGCCGGCTGAAGATGGCGAGCCTGTTTCATTTTGTTTTTTGAAGATTCTATTTTTTGAAAACTGAGGATCTGCGCGGCTAGTGACGTAGACCCCGCCAGCTGAAGGTGGGCGAGCCCTGTCCGCTGAGGGTGGACGTCCCTGAATTCGTTTTTTCTTGATTTGGAACTCGCGTGGTTCGTGGCACGATCTTGCCTGATCGAGGTGGGCAAGTCCCTTTTTTTTGTTCATTGTGATTTCTTTTGAGATTTCCTTTTTATTTATTCGTTGTAGAAGCGAATTCTTCCGAGGGATGCTCGGATTTAGTTGTAACCTGAACATGGGTTGACAATGGGTTTAGACGGACTTTTGTCTTGCGACCGTCTGCTTTCGTGGTTTTGAGCTAGTCTTTACAGCTCGATTTTTCCCACCACTTGGTCTTTGATCAAAGGACCATGTACAAGTGTCAATGATGATCCCTTTTCTGAGGTTGAACCTGTTCTTTTGAGATCATCCGAACATGGGACGGCGTATAGCGTAGTCCGGGAATGTGATTTCGATTGTGCACTCTTTGTTGGAGTATACTTTTCGCGAGCCCCCAAGCACTCTGGCTTGTCGGTCATTTTTCGCGTTTTTCATAACATCTTGTAATCATGTTTGGGGTCGTGCTCGTATGTGCGAGCGACCTTTCATAGTGTTGTACTATTTCGGCGAAGCCGTGGGGTGCGACTTCAATTTTCAGGCGACATCCGGTTTAGCTTGGCCCGGATTAATCTTTTGACAGACAAACATTTTTTATTTGAGAAACCAACGACTTAACAACATTTTTTGGTGTTTCGAAGAATGACCTTGATATTTCATATTTGTTTTGAAAAGTGTACATATATGTTCCTTGAGACAAGTCTAAGTTTCGACCAAGTTTTACCATTCATTTTTGCTATTTGGGAGCTTTAAAGGTGCTTTTGGGGTTGATCTTAATTGCAATAGGGCCTCGTGTCTAGCAACACGGTTTTAAGTCTTTTCATGTTCCGCGTTTTGTGAAATTTGGGCCTTGGGCTGCATTTTCGGCGCCCAAGGCTGGGCGTTAATTATTTCGGCGCCCAGCTTCTGGCGCTGAAACTCCTTTCCTGGCGGATTTTGACTTTCGGATTTCTTAACGCGTTTCCGAATGGGATCAGGATGTCACTTGATGCGTTCAGCTATATATAGGGGCTAGATACGTCCCTATTTTCCATCACTCTCAATTTCCTTCTTTCTTTCCTGTGTTTCAGTTACTCCTTGCTTTCGTCATGTCGATTTCTACTTTCTCACTTCAACGGGCTGTTAGGCGCTGGCTACGGGCCCTTACTCCTACAGAAAAGGCTTTGTTGAAAGAATACCACTTAGAGGCACTTTTAGGCTTACAACAAATTAATATTGACTATAATTTTCTGCATGCAGGCCTAAGCTTTTGGGATTCCGATCATCATGTTTTTGCCTTTCGGGGCAATGAAATATGTCCTTTGCCAGATGAATTCGCTGCGATCCTTGGTTATCCTACTAATGCTACCCCTGCCACCCCTGGCACTATTGAAGAGGGTAAAACAACCATAGAGGCTTTCCTAGGACTAGATGCTAACATGCTTGCTGAAATTGTTGTAGGTGATGAGGTTAATTTGGCAAAACTTGTAAAACATCACTTTAGGCCTAGTAAGAATATGACCGAACAGAAATTGAATATTCGAGCCCTTGTATTTTGCTTGTTGAATCATTATTTGATGTCGAATAACAACGGTGAGTTAGGTGACATAAGGTTGATCCCCTTGATTAGCCAGATGGAAAGTTGCTATTCTATTATGCCGTTGGTTGTTGCCGAGACTTTGCTGAGTGCGGATGAGCTGAAGAAGGATGCCAAATCTGAATATTTTAAGGGAAGCCCCCTATTACTGCAGGACCAAGGCTCGAAATGGGGAGCTGTGAGGGGGTCGAAAAAGCACGAGGCTAATGCGTGACCTTGTCCCTCGTGGGTGTGACGATTCTTTTTATTCAATCAAGTGTAATTGGATTTCCTGTGAGTATACACCCAATTGACTAGTAATATAGGAGTCGCCATTCAGTTTTTAACGACAATGAGAAAAACTGACAAAACCCGGTTATCGTGGCATAAAGGGAGTGCAATTATGTTTGACCACGACGGCCGTAGGTTCCCTTGTGATCCCTGGTGTGGGGATCTCTCAATATACACCCGCAAGGTAGAGATTGAGGGTTCGGGGGATTGTAACTACCGAGAGGAGTAATTCGCTCGTCGATAACTCCAGAGGTAGGATATCCTTACTAGCTCAGCATAAATAATTGAAGGGACATGCGTTAACTATTAAACTAATCTGAGTTGATTTTAGCAATATGCAACATATAATACTAATTCGATCGTGATTATCTGATTTAAATAGCATTAAGGGACCTAGCATGATAATCCGATTTTCCAAAAATATTATATTTGTTAGGCGTGATAGAACAATCAAATTAGGTTAGTTTAACAGTTCATAAAAAGGGCGAGGAAAGCAGTTAAATCATCAAAAAGGGACACATTACGACACACCCTTGAGAGGTGCGTCACGGTTCTCAGAAAACTAACCACTTTGACTTTGCTATTTCTCCTTTTTATTTAACGAATCTCGATTATGGGATAGGATACGTTCTGTTCGATTTATGGATCGATTGCGACAGAACGCGTGAACAGTTTCGCAGCGAGAGGCTTAGGCTAAGGGTTGAGTCAATACTCAGAATATATTATGTGTTGTTGTGTGTTGTTTCACGTCGAAACTAGGGGCCTATTTATAGGGAAGAGTTCGTGGAAAGATAGAATTGCTGAGTTCTAATCCGCAAAGAATTAGGAAAAGAGACGTACCCAGGTATTTTCAGCGCCCAGGCCTGGGCGCCGAAGATTTCAGCGCCCAGAGCCAGGCGTTGAAAATAGGGTCTGGGCAGTTTTTTGTTTAGTCAGATTCGGATTCTAAGATCCGTAGAGTTTGAGATTAATTTGAGTCTTTTAGCGCGTATCAATTTGTGACGGAATGCGTCTGGGCCCGTTACGAACTCTAGGCTCGTTAGGAATTAAATTAATACGTAACTCTTATTTCCGAATCCCATTAGGAATAGGATTCTCGCGGTTTTCTATCTCATTTAGGATTTATGTTGGAGTGCAACACCTAATTCTGACAGGTTTCTATCTTTTATGATTTTCCACTTTTAGAAGCTACCTTTTACGGCAGTTACTATTTTTAGCAGGTTTCCATAAATAGCAGGTTTCGGGTGAAATGAAATGGGGAATCGAGATTCGTTTATTTTATAGGAGATGCGTTGTCAAGTGGAGTTTTTATGCTTTCATCATTGAACCTTTCCCTTGCGGGAATGGGGACAAAAGTAGGTGTCTATAGGAGCCGGCTGAGCTTTTGATACCTCGCATTCGGTTCAGATATGAGGGCCGTGATTCTGCCACTCCTCGCACCCATGGTATTAAGACTGTGAAAGCTCGTCCTGATCGAAAGCGAAAGGAAGTTCCTCCCCGTTACAGTTCTAGGCCTAAAAAGGTGCCTAACTAGAAGGGGCCTGCTGTTGTTAAAAGAAGTGCAGGCTCTCGCGGAGATCGTCGCCGGAACAATGTATGGGTTAGGAAGGCTCAGCCGCCTGTGGAAACAGTGGCTAGTCTAGTTGATGATAATAATTCTTCTCCCACCATTGTCTGTGCCCTTGAGGTTGAGCGGGCTATAACCGAGAATGTTTCTGAAGCCTTGGCATCTTTGGAAGTTAGTGTCCAGGAGCCGGTTCTTATGGAGATTGATATAGGGGCAGCGCAGAAGACTGTGGGGGTGGATCCTGCGAACATTGCCCTCTACAAGACTTTATTTGATGATCCGGAAGAACTAGAGTAGTGTAGTTCTTGCTAGGGTGTAGGTGCCCTTTATTTATTCCAGTTGTGTTTTTTTTTCATTTCTTAGCACTTTGTTTTCCTTCTTATTATTTTTCAATAAAGGCGTATTTTATTTTTCATTTTCATTTTTTGTTTCTCCTCTTTTTTATATTTTTATATGTCTAACACTTTTTGTCTGTGCTTTTTTTTTTTATTGGACCGAATCCTTGGTAAGGATTGCCTACGTATCTTGTCAGAATTAGGTCGCGCGTAGTTCTAGCAAGAATAAATTCTAAGATGCCGGATTTTAATAGATATGCCCTGAGGTGGAAGCATATTACTTAACCGGTCAAATGAGTGAAGTATTATCATTATTTTCTTCTGCCGTTTTTTTTTGCCGTAAGTCGCGTAAAAAATGAAATTCGACTATTTTTTGTATGGCTATATTTTTTGGTGAGCCTATTTGGATACGTGATGTACCCCCCAAGTGTTCGTTATTTTTCCGTTATGTGCGGATAAAATGATGAGCACTTCTAAAAAATTTAGGCAGGCAGAGAGTTTCAACGCCCAGGCTGGGGCGTCAAAGATTTCGGCGCCCAACCCTGGGCGCTAAAAATGATTTCTGGCGGTCGTTTTTGACGCTTTGCTTCACGTGTTCTTGCATTTATTATTTTTTTTCTTCGTTTTAGTGCTTTGCTTTTTACTTGTATAAAAATTGATTTTGAGGCTATTTCGTTGGCTTTTTTGACTATTGGCGTGAGACACATTTTTGTCCGGAATAATTTTTTCTATTCGTGACTCGAAACAGCTTTGAAAATGGAGTTAGGGTGCGGGAGTTATGAAGATCTTTGTGTAGGCTTTTGGGTGGGTTGAGGTGCGTGTCGTTTTTGAAGGGTATGGTGGGGTTACATTTTATTAATTCCCTTTTTAAGCAACATTTGCATTTTGTTTTGGATTTTGATTTCCTTTGATTTCTTTGGGTTGCATGGATTGACTTTTATGATGACACTGGTTGACTTTTATGTTTTGGGGATATGAAGGAGATGGTACGATTTATTTTGTGGATTTCGGGAATTGGTTCCCATGGCACGATTTCAAGACCGAGTGGGTCTCGTTTATTGGGCCTAGAGTGGGCCGCCTCTTTATTTTTGTATTTTGCAAGTACATTTGGTGCTTACTTAGTTTTAGAATAAAATTTTAGGAGAAATATTACGCCTTTATTAATTTGGAAAGTAAGGGAAACACACTGAAATAAAATTGACCTATGTTCTAAGGGGTCTTAGGACCATCTAAAGTCTTTATTATTTTATTTTATTTCCTACCAATCTAAAGAACTACTAGGCGCTTTTACTAAGGTGCTCTTTGTGGCTCAAGCCTTGGGTTTAGTCTTGTAAAACTTTGGTCCTTCACCGGTACTCATCTTGAATTCTATTCCTTTTGCATTGACCCACTGATATGTCTTCACCCATCCGTTCTCGATCTCTTCTAGTGTTGATGCAGGAGCGATTAACCGGGTTGGATCGAAACCTTCATCTTGTAAATCTAGGGTAGTCATCACAGTCTCGTCCTCCATAGGCCTCGATTCGTTAAACAATGTCCATAAAGCCTGGTTGTCCAATATTTCAGCTGTTTTAGTCTTGGTGAGGTGGCGTGCCTCATCCAAGGTGTGGCAGTCATGAAAGATTTCAAATCTGGTTTTAGCAAGCCATCTTGAACGAAGGGTTCAGGGAAATCACAGCATGGGTGTCCTTCTCCTTCCCGAACGAACATCCCGTTAAGGGTTCTTTGATACGGGGGAAGGAGGGTGGTTTGTTTGGCCTTGTTAAGGCGTAGCCCAGAC
The DNA here is from genome assembly GCF_020520425.1 of Spinacia oleracea. Taxonomy (NCBI): domain Eukaryota; kingdom Viridiplantae; phylum Streptophyta; class Magnoliopsida; order Caryophyllales; family Amaranthaceae; genus Spinacia; species Spinacia oleracea. The sequence goes on along the minus strand of NC_079491.1, from coordinate 73,192,975 downwards.
AGGCGGTCAGCAATATCCTCCTCCGTTGGTTCATAGCCTAAGCCAAAGGGAGTAGATTTGTTGGGTAAAGGATGGAATGTGCATTCCTTCTTCCTTATGCCCAATGGGGTTCCAGGGAAATAACCTTGAGCTAACAGCATTCTAGGGATGACTCGGGATGCGTGCGGGTATAGGAATGCTGGATCATAATCTTCGATGAACTGGATTGCTTCTTCCATTTGAAACTCGTAAAGGTCGTCTGCAGTTTCGGCCGTTCCAACCATAGTACAACTGACGTCGAGAGGAGGGGCGCGGATTTCTAGTATTACCCCGTTATGGTTAAGTTTAACCATTTGGTGCAAGGTAGAAGCCACACCTCCTAAGTCATGGAGCCAAGGTCGCCCCAAGAGGAGGTTGAAAGTGGGCTTGATGTCGATTATTTGAAACTCCGTGGTGCGTGCCACAGGCCCGATTTGTATGGTAAGATTGATTTTTCCCAACATAGGCCTTCGGGAGTTATCATAAGCTCGTACCCCTTGCGTGGAGGTTTGGAAGTCATCGTTTCCTAGCCCCAAGCAATGGGCGGTTCGCAATGGGCAAACATTAACCGCCAAACCGTTATCTACGAGCGCTAGGGGGATGTTTTGTCCTTTGCATCCAACTACTAGATAGAGGGCTTTATTGTGCGCACCCCCCTCTTTGGGCAAGTCTTTGTCAGTGAAAGCTATGGCCTTTCCTCCGGCATCTCTCGTGACGTGATTAACAAATGAGTCAAGTGTGATATCTGTAGGTACTGAGATGAGGTCGAGTGAGCGAATAAGCTTTTCGCGATGTTCCTTTGAAGTACACATGAGATCCCAGATGGTAATTTCGGCTTTGGTTCTTTTTAGTTGTTTCAAGAGAGGATTTTCAATGACTTCTGCGACAGTGGCGTGCCGTCCATTCTCAGGAGTTTGCCTAACTGGGATATCGTCCATAGGAGGTGGGAGAATATCCGGTTGATATATCCTTCCAAATCGGGTGAGGTTGTCGACCTCGGGCTCCTGAGGGGTGGTGTCAATGTGGGCATACCCGGGCCAAGTTTCAGTAAAGAGGTCCTGGCCCGACACTTGAGACAGGTAAATATCTTCAGCATCATCATCCCACACACAACACACTTCTCTCTCGATTCGATCCATAGGGACCACGGCGAGTGGTGCACCTTGAGGCGTAATGTACACCGTAGGGTCGAAGTTCTCATTTTCTGGTTGGTCGAGAGAGATGTGACAAGAGCCGAGTGGGCTCTTGTTGTTGTTGGGTTTGCCAACGTTAGGGAGAGGTATCACTTCATCCTCTATCATGTCCTGGATTGTATTTTTTAGGTTCCAGCAGTTTTCGGTGTCATGTCCATTTCCTTGATGGAACTTGCAATAAGTACCTTCGACCCAATATTTGCTCTTGACAGGAGGGTCACGGGTGGGGCCTATAGGTCTCAACTTTCCTTGATTGGTTAGTCTTTCGAAGGCTTGTACCAAAGTCGACCCGAGTGGGGCAAACTTTCGGTCTCGGACCCATCTTCCGGGGCTTCTTCGGGCGGGAGTCTCCTCTACGGCATGGACTTCTTGGGCTTGGGATGTGTTGCCCCTGTCGTAGGTGTATCTTTTGTATGCGGGTTTACTTTGTATTGTTTTTGCGAGATCATCCTCGATCTTTATTCCCACATCATAAACTCTTTTGAAAGTGTCAAGTCCCAGGTACCTAAGGTGTTGTCTGTAAGCCGGGTCCAGGTTGTCAATGGATTTTTGGACCAATTCTGTTTCGGGAGGCCTATTGATTAGTTGGGCCGCCTGATCCCTCCATCTAGCAAAGTAGGTTGTGAAACCTTCATTTTTCTTTTGGAAGAGAACTTCCAGCTCGCGCATGGTGACTTGAAAATCCATGTTCGACGAGTATTGCTTGATGAAGACATTGACAAAGTCTTCCCAAGTGGGGAAGAGCTTAGGGTCCTGCTGATAGTACCATTTGAGCGGCAAAGGTTCCAAGGACAAAGGAAAGGCAGGTAAATACATGGACTTGTCCACGCCTTTCAAGTTCATGGCATTCACAAAGCTCAATAGATGATCACGGGGATTGTCCGTGGCTTTAAACTTTGGTAGGTCAGATGAACTAAACTTTTCTGGTAGTTTGCCAGGAAAAGGTTCAGGATCGAGGGAGAAGTACTTGCTCCCCATGGTTTGCTGTAGGACCATTTTTTCAATCCTCTTCTCGATCGAGGTCATTTTTGGCTTGTGCAGCCGCTAAGGCTTCGTTTTCCATTTTCAGTTGGCCCATGAGTTGGGTCATTTGAGCCATCTGGTCTCGCAATTCTTCGATGGACATGTTTGAGGGTGCGAATCGAGGTTGGGGAAGCGGAGATCCTTGAAATGAGGGATGACGGACGGAGCTTGGAGTCACTAAACCTGGTGTTGGCGATGTATCTTCGAGACGTACTAACCGTTGATTTCCCGATCGGCACCAAGTGGCAGGACCAGTCCTATGCATAAGATAAGCTAAAGTTTAGGCCCCAAAGTTTCAAGCATTACTTAGTCTAGACTTTGACTCTCTCTATTGGTTTTTCGCTCTTTCTTTTGTTGGTACACTTTTAGTTTTTTTTTCTTTTGGTCATTCTTTGGATTTTCGAAACACTTGCCCGTGTGACATTCATAGTTATTAGCATGTTCGGTTTTGGTGCCGAGCATTGTCGTCGTAGGAGGTCTAACAACGACACAAAGAGTTATTTATTTTTTTTTATTTTTTTTAAGTCTCTTCTAGAATCGAGTGCTTTTTCTTACGCTTTATAGAAAATTTTTTTACGAACGTTTTTTGTGCTACGTGTTTTCCTTTTGCGCGGGCACCGAGGCTGCTGCGCCTGACCAGAAGGCCAAGCAGCAACTTCAGCGCCCAGCGTAGGGCGTGAGAAATTATGGCGCCCAGCCAGGGGCGTTGAAAATGCGTCCCTGGCTGGTTCTCGTTTTCTGTTTGCGTCTACTTTTGTTTATGCGACTTCGATTTTGCGTGCTTGCCCAATAACGTCCTTTACGTGTTGTGCAGCATTTGTGGGATTCGTTACAGGCCATCCCGAGCGTCGATTATTTTTGTGGCGATCGTTCGGGTTTGCGGAACACGTATTTCGGTATAACTCTTTGGCAAATTGGTTTATGAATGTTTGGGCAATTTTTTAAGGTCGTTGGTTTGCTAACATTGTTTGTCACACACAATCACATATTTCGCTAAACATAACTAACATTCCATCATGAGGCAATAATAATATGTCATGTAGTTTATGATAGGCTTCTATGGGTAGTTATTTGCGCCTGGCTTGGTACCGCTTCTATCGCAGATCCAACACATGCCCCGGTCGAGGTAGTGTCTTCAACAGACGAATTTCGCCCAAGAGGCCAATCACGATGTAAGCCAAGGGGGCATGCACCAATGAGAGGCCCCTAGTGGGCGAGCGATTGGGTTTGGGACGGGTGTACTACTAGCGAAAGTGCCGAGTGGACAACATTCGAAGCGTATGCACCCCCCGGTTGGCGATGGGTATCCTTAGTCCCAACTCCCGAGATGAAACATCTAAGGGAGCCAAGATTCGTTATGCGGTTCTATCCGTTCACATTAATATGCTAATTTTCAGGTCGTCCCAACTTGATGGGGAAACAAACGCGGGGTAGGATCGTTTCACCCTTCGGCTATTTTGATTACCTACGAGCACGAGTATTTCCTTCACTATCCCCAGTGGAGTCGCCAATGTGAGGGGGTCGAAAAAGCACGAGGCTAATGCGTGACCTTGTCCCTCGTGGGTGTGACGTTTCTTTTTGTCAAATCAAATGTAATTGGATTTCCTGTGAGTTTACACCCAATTGACTAGTAATATAGGAGTCGCCATTCAGTTTTTAACGACAATGAGAAAAACTGACAAAACCCGGTTATCGTGACATAAAGGGAGTGCAATTATGTTTGACCACGACGGTCGTAGGTTCCCTTGTGATCCTTGGTGTGGGGATCTCTCAACATACACCCGCAAGGTAGAGATTGAGGGTTCGGGGGACTGTAACTACCGAGAGGAGTATTCGCTCTTCGATAACTCAAGAGGCAGGATATCCTTACTAGCTCAGCATAAATAATTGAAGGGACATGCGTTAACTATTAAACTAATCTGAGTTGGTTTTAACAATATGCAACATATAGTACTAGATCGAGCGCGATTATCTGATTTAGATTGTATTAAGGGACCTAGCATGATAATCCAATTTCCCAAAATATTATCTTTATTAGGCGTGATAGAACAATCAGATTTAATTAGTTAAACAGTTCATAAAAGGGCGAGGAAAGCAATTAAACCATGGAAAAGGGACACATTACGACGCACCCTTGAGAGGTGCGTCACGGTTCTCAGAAAACTAACCACTTTGACTTTGCTATTTCTCCTTTTATTTAACGAATCTCAAATTATGGGACGGGATACGTTCTGTTCGATTTATGGATCGATTGCGACAGAACGCGTGATCAGTTTTGCAGCGTGAGGCTTAGGCTTAGGGGTTCAGAGTCAATACTCAGAATAATAATTGTGTGTTGTGTGTTGTGTGTCCTCTTTTCACGTCGAACTTGGGCTATATTTATAGAAAAGAGTTCGTGGAAAGATAGAATTATAGAACTCTAATCCACGAGGAATTAGGAAAGAATACGTCCCAGGTAATTTCAGCGCCCAGAGCCAGGCGTTGAAAATAGGATCTGGGCTGTTTTCTTAGTCAGATTCGGATTCCTAGAATCCGGAGTGTTTGAGACTTAATCGGGTCTTTTAGTGTGTATTAACCTTGTGACGGAATGCGTCTGGGCCCGTTACGAACTCTAGGCTCGTTAGGATTTTAATTAATATGTGACTCTTATTTTCGAATCATATTAGGAATAGGATTCTCTCATAATCTCTATCTCATTTAGGATTTATGTTGGAATGCAACACCTAATTCTGACAGGTTTCTATCTTTTATGACTTGCCACTTTTAACAACTACCCATTACGGTAGTTACTATTTTTAGCAGGTTTCCATAAATAGCAGGTTTCGGGTGAAATGAAAAGGGGAATTGAGATTCGTTATTTTATAGGAGATGCGTTGTCAAGTGGAGATTTATGCTTTCATCATCGAACCTTCCCTTTCGGGAATGGGGACAAAAGTAGGTGTCTACAGCAGGGGCCTGCAACAAAGGACGAGGCCACCGTCCCCTTTATGATTCCAAGTACGCACTCTTTAGTGCTTCGGACAGCAGAGTACAGCCTCAATTATTCAAGATTCCGAAGCCGCAAGCCGCGCAATTTCAAGCAGTCCGAGTCAGCGCCTCGGACCAATTTCGGGTCAATCTGTTCAAAATTCAAGCATTCTAGTCCTATATCGCGCGGCGTCCTAAGTCGAATCTGCATATGCATCAGCAAAAGTTGAATATACTTTGACTTGCGCTTTTTCTAACCAAAAAACCTCAGTCAAAGTGGGGGCTTATAGTGGGTATGTACACCCGAAAAAATTGGCAAATTTTTTCTTACAAATTTCAAAAGCACACACAACGCATACAAAATTCAATTTTCAATCATACAAAAACCAATATTCAGCCATAAAAGATCCAAAAATTCCAAACCTTGCAAAATTAAAAGCCATACAAAGTTCAAATTTCAAACCCAAACCATACAAAATCCATACAAAAATCAACCAAGGCAAGCTGGAACTCGCCACCATGCAGGGTCAGCCCGAGTCATCATCAGCTGTAATGTCAACCACAGGCTCCTTGTTCCTGTTTCGGCTCCTATAACGCTCCAGATCCCGATCCAGCTCTGTCCCAGGGGTACCAGGCTTCTGCTCCGGAATACGAAGAGTACCGGGAGAATGATAAGTTCCCTCCTGAGGGGAAGGATACTGATAAGGCTGCGGCATCGCCATGAACTGGCGCAGCGCCCCAAAAATTTGGGTCTGACGCATCCTCTCCATCTCCTGCTAGTAAGTCCAACGATCTACACCCCAAGGCTGAGAAACGCTCGCTCCGAAGTAATAGCCGGGATGAGGTACAAAAGGCCTCGAACTGCTCGCACCCCTAAAAGAATGCCTGGTAGGATCAACATATACAAAGGGGACACCTCCCCTATCAGCATCAGAATGCCTCTGATAAGTACCAGCACCGGACCCCTGTCCTAGATCCAAGCTCGGCTCTTTCTGCCTCAACGAAGTCTCCACCTGGGGCTCCCTGTCAACAGAACCTCTGCGACCTCGACGGCGCTCCTATACAAAATACAAAATTCAAGAATCAGACATCCAAGTTCGAATTTCTAGAGTACAAAATTTCACAATCAATGAAAGCACCTCTCTGTCCCGGCCAGAAATCTTCTGGGTCAGCTTGGCACAATGCCTCTTCAAAGAATCAATTAGAAGCATCCAGCGACGCACTCTCACCCGAGGTGCCTGCAAAAAAAATTCAAGATCAATTTCCAGATACAAGATTACAATCAGTTTAAAGCAAATACAACAATACTTACAGCTGCATAATGCTCTGGCACTGCATCATACGATCTCCGGTGCGGAGGAGAAGCTATAGGGACAGTCACCTCCACCTGCTCACCATCCGAGTTCTCATAGCGGACAACCATGTCAGCATAGGGAATGTCCTCGGGGTCGACCTCCTCCTCCTACAAACATTCATACAATGATTATATTATACAAGAGTACAAGAATACAAGAATACAAGAGTACAAGAGTACAAGAGTATAAGAATACAAGAATACAAGATACAAAATTCAAAATCTCACCGGCAGTACGAAGCGTACAAGTGGAGCAAGCCTCTTCAAAAGGTCCTCATAATGGCCCCTCCTATCTACAAAGTTCTCCCAAGGGAGACAAACAGCATCACCCCTAGCATTCAAATAGAGCTGGGCGATTTCTTCGTCTGGCGCTAACATGGACTCCGTTGGGTCCTTAGGGACAAGCCTGCCCCCCATACTATGCTGAAGGGACACCCGCTCCCCCAAATACCACATATGGCGATACACCCTCGGGAGCAAGACCCGCCGCCCAGACAAGAAGTGGGCACGAGTAGCCGGAACAGGTATAGGCGCACCAGCAAAGGGACGCCAAACCACCTACAGAGCAGACAACTCAGGCAACTATACAAGTACAAATACAAAAGGAAAAAACAGTACAAAAGTTTACCTCATCAACGGGTAAAACCCGCCAAGCTCTGCGGGAGGCCGCCAGAGGCATACTCCTGCGCACCGCTCCTGTCTAAGAGGCAGCATACGGGTAAGCCGCATCTCTAGTATAACCGGCGCCAAAGTCGGGAAGTGCTCGTACATCCAAATATTTCAAAAAGAAAACAATGCATCAATCAAATTCAAGATACAAACATACAAGTACAAGATACAAAGTACAAGGAGTCTCGAATACCTCCAGCACACTCCACAAAGCAGCAATACTTGGGTCGCTCTCCGGCGCAGTCCGGGAGACCCACTTCATCTCATACAAAAGGTGGCTATATGATAGACCCTCAGTTGAGGCTCGAAACGGCCCTCAAATCCTGCAAAGCCGTCAAGAAGCAAATATGCACCCGACTTTTCATGCTCGGGGCCATCACTCTACTCACCAGAACCAAGAGGAAGAGCCGAACCCTCTGCTCCGCAGATATGTCCACTTTGCGGATTGCATCCATGATCACCGTCACAGAAGCATGGGTGTCATCATCCGCCAAGTCGACAACGGGGCCAAGCAAGCCCCTGACACCACTCGAGTGCCACGTCAGCTCAGAATCAAAAATCATGTTCCTCTCAGAGAAGGGAAGACCCGTGATCATAGCAAACTCAAAAGGGGTGATAGTGATCTCCCCCCATGCCATATGAAAGGTGTTGGTGGTATCCCACCACCGCTCCAGCAAGGCTTGTAACCGGGGTTTGATCCCCGTTCTCCTCTGAGTATCTCCCATGGCATGCCAGAAATCGACCAGGCCCGTCTGCAACCAGATCTCCATAGCCCCCGCGTCAGCACGGACGGTCGGAAAAACTTTGTGAAGGTCCGCCAAGGACCAAAAAGTGCGCAACGGATCTCCATCAGCCTATCGATGAGCCGATCAGTTCAAAACCTATACAAGTTCAAAAAAGACAAAGCACAGTACAAGACTCACCAAACCAGCGCGGGGCCGCTGAGACAAATGAAACTCCGGTCGGAACACTAGATCGGAGGGACTCTAGCTAGTGCCAACGAAGGCGGGTACTCTCCGGGGAACCATGCCCTCCTCCGGCACATTTTTTGCAGCAGCTTCATCATCCGAAGCATCCTCCATAGCAGCTCGAACCACCGAATGTGCGGCAAGCTTTCTCCGAGTGTGACGAGGCATACTAAATCATGCAAAATACGAAAAATCAAGATTTTAAACTGGGGGCTATCCTATACTAGCCCATACAAGAGTCAAGATTCAAAAAATCCCCAGTGGCAGTACAGACTCAGCCAAGGACCTCTACACCAACGCCTAGGCTATCCATGCCGAAGCAGGAATACAAGTTCTACACCAGAGCCTAGGCTATCCATGCTGAAGCAGGAATACAAGATCTACACCAGCGCCTAGGCTATCCATGCCGAAGCAGGTCGCCGGTGAGACCACTATCTACGAATGCCAGGTACAAAGTTCAAGAAAATTTTCAAAATTCAAAAATTCAAATCTACAAGTTCCGACAGTTCAAGTTCAAGTGGCTATCAAACAATTTTCTACAAGATTCAAGAAGCCTAATATCATGCAATCATCATTTCAAAGTACAAAATATCAAAGCTACATGCAATCCTAGAGATTATTTCATAAGCAAAACATGAAATACTTACATGGACAATTAGGCAAGAACAAGATCAAGGGGAGAGTATTCGACCTTTGAGAGAGAAAAAGCAAGAGAATGAAATCTTGAGCTCTTCAAATGACACGGCAAGGGGGGGGCTTTTATAGAACAACCCCGCGCCTAACGCCGAGCTCAGCGCTGGGCGCTGACCTGATGTATGCGCAGGAATCTTCAGCGCACGATCCTCCGTGCTGATTGCACGCCCTTTGCTGCTACGATATTCTGCACCAGGCATCAAACATCAAATCGTGCTATCCTCCGAAAATACGGGTATATACCTGTATCTCCAAACACGAACAGATGAGCATTTCAAGAATACAAAGTCTGAAAAATATAACAATTCAGGCGTTCGACTCCCAACGGACCCAAGCTCCAGGAAAGTCAGCCGAAATTTCCAAATCTTAAGAGCCAATAAAAAGCTCTTATCCCCAGTGAAGCCCATCCCTAGCGGATCAATTCCGGGTATTCAAAATTCAAAATTCAAGATTCAAGCGTTCGAGATTCAAAATTTTTGATGCCAAGCTCCGTCCTAAACCAAAGGCGGAAGAACAGTACAAGTACCAATCGGAGTCATCACCACCACACGGAGGTAGACTCTATCCTTTTTTCTAACACCTGTTTTGTGCAGGTACCGGCGTACAAAGAATGGTCTTGATTGCAGAACATCTTGACCGTTCTCCGTCCCGAGTCGAAAACTTTGACTTGCTCTTTCCTAACCGGACGCTCAGTCAAAGTGGGGCTTCTGTAGACACCTAAATCGTGTCTCCCCATTGAGATGATGACGATACCATTATCCTTATTAGGCGGTTGGAGAAACTCCTTACGGAAGTCCCAATTTCCTAAGAACATTTCCAAAATCCAAAAGCCAAAATCCAATCCCCGAGGCCGTTCCCATTCCGGAACTCGGTACAAAATACAATTTCCAAAAATCAATTTCAAGATCCAAGTACAATCTCACCCAATTGACTATCCCATTGGTTTTACAAGGCCTTTTCTAGTCAAAATGACACTAAGCAATCCAAATTCGGGCGCTGACCCACAAAACCGAGCAAGCCGGGCCTCGTCACGTAAAACCCAATTCAAAACCCGAAACGGCTTATATTTAGACGCAAACCAAGCCTTAATCATCAAGCAAACACTACGTGACAACTTCGTACAATTCGTACAAAGGTACACCATTACAAGCCAAAACAAGGACGGCATCTTTCGTCCTTGTTTGGCAGCTTCTGCGCCACGTCAGCAGCGCCTGGCGCTGGCAGTTGCGCTGGACGCTAGCGTGAGCTTCCGTTTAGCAGAAACTTCTCCTATTTAAACCCCCAATTCTGAGAATTATGGGGAGGCAAAAATCAAAACACAACGTCGTAATACAAAAATTGCCACTCAAATCAAAATACAAAAATCCTCCAAAATCTCATACAATTTCCAAGTTCTGAGCAATTGGGAGATCTAAAAGGAATTCTTGCCTAAACCTAACTAGGTAATTCCGAATCCCAACCCTAACCAATCATGTTTCCTTGATTTTCTCTTTCAACAATGATTAGTAAGTTGATACTTTTAATCTTAAAAGTGTAACTTACAACAATCATACATTTCATACAAAATCCAAATTTTATGTGATACAAAAATGCAAACTTTCAAGATTCAATGATGTTCAAGGTTGTTTGTAATCACTTCCTTGAACTAGAATCATCTTCAATACATGGAGTAATCAAAGATGATACCTTTCTAATGTTTAAAGGTTTAATCTTTGAGATTCAAGACTCCACTTTTCAAATTTCAAGTTCAAGTTTCAAGATCCAATAATGTTTAGGGTTGTTGTAATCACTTCCCTAAACTAGGATCATTTCAAAATAAGAGCATATCAAAGACCAAACCTTTTCAACATTAAAAGGTCCAATCTTTGAGATTCAAGACTCTTAAGTTCACTATTTCAAGTTCAAGTTCAATATTTCAAGTTCAAGTTCAATATTTCAAAGTTCAACATTTCAAGTTCAATATTTCAAGTCCTATTTCAAGATTCAAACTTTTCAGGTTCGAGTTCTATGTTCAAAATCCAAGACACTTTAGGTAGAGCAACTTGATCTAAAGTAGAGATTTTTTCTTTGAATCCGTGTCGGGCGCACTTATTCTTAAGGAGTCTCTTGGCGTTCGGATCTCATGTGCTAAAATTCAAGTTCAATACCGCACTTTCAATTATGCAAGTTCAATTCCGCACTTTCGATTATGCAAGTTCAATTCTGCACTTTCAACTATGCAATTTCGATTCCGCACTTTCAATTATGCAATTTTAATTCCGCAACTTTACTTGCCTAGTCCTTCTAGGCAATGTGGTTCCACCTCCTAGTCCATTTCTAGGTGGTCTTGTACTTTACTAATTTTGCACCTATTTTCCATTGTGATGTTGCTTTACTTGTTTATTGCTTTCATCACCTAACATGCTAAATACAACAAAATACAAGGTTACACCACGCTTAACGAAGATAATTTCTTGGACAAACCGATCTTAGGTTCCCTTAAATTAACTTTAAAGAAAAGTGGTCACAATACAAAGTAGAAATTCTATTTGTTCTAAATTCAAATCTACATAGTCCAAACTAGGGTATTTTCGAAAATGTTATGCCACGTATTTGAATTATTTTTAAAGCTCGCGAAATAAGCATCTCGTTCCCTTGCCCGGATCTCACCCATCCGTTTCTAAGATTCAATGCCTTATCCTAATAGAGTCACTTTTTGGTCTTTCCAAACGAGTCCCTAAACAATGTTTGGTGGAGACTCCTTCAAAATACAAAGATACAAAGTTCTAAAACCGCCCCCGTAGGAAGGGAAAAAAAGCGTACGAACGAAAAAAACCCCCCTACACCTGTTGAACTTGATCTCGGTCAACCTTGCAAATGAAGCATCTGCTGAAATTCTTACCTTTATCGCAAATGCTCGAAAGCGTCCATTCCTGTTGATAGTCTGGTGTCCCAGAATTCTGCAGGTTTATAACTAAAGTAGCAGAATCTGTAAAAATGCAAATTGAGTCAATAGAAAGTGAAATAGCTCAATCCATTCCTTTTAAACAGGTCTTTGCTTCTGCATGCGCCGCCGAGCTTGCCATACCCCAATCATTGCCTTCCTTTTCTCCATTCAGTACAATTGTAATTGATGACAAAACCCAGCCCATTCCAGCTCGATGACTATTTTTCTGCCATGCTGCATCAACTTGTAGTCGATATGTAATTGAACCCTCATTACTTTGACCAATGTCAATGTTGAGAAATCTTGGAGGATAAGTATAACAATGTTGTTGCGGTGACGGTAAATCCATGCTTGATATCTGAGTACCGATAAAAACTCTGTATTGAGTCATTACGTCTTCTACCTGAGCTAAAACTGCATGTACTGTGGGATTCTGCCCCCGGAACACCCTATAGTTTCTAGAGATCCATAATGCCCAAAGAGTACTGACAAAATATGGGATTTTGTCCCCTTGTCGACCATCCGAGCTTATAAAAATCCGGATATAATAGAGAATCCATTCCTGAAGGGAAAGATTCTCTTCGAAAGTAGAGTGGATTCCTAGCAATCCACACATCCAAACTTGTCTTGCTATCGAACACCAGCGAACACACATGTTGGTCATCCTCTTCCTGATCTCCACAAATTAGGCACCCCACATCGATTTGAATTCCTCTAGAAAGTAAATTTACTTTTACAGCAAGACTCTGAAGCATAATTTTCCAAATAAGAATTTTCCACTTGGGAGGAATGTACAAAGCCCAAAGTTGTTTGTAGAAAGCTTGATTCGATTGCAGAAAGTTCACATTTGTATCTTCCTTGCATAGATCTTGTAGATATGCATAACCAGATTTAACAGTGTAATTACCTGATTTATGTCTTGGCCAAATTAGGTAATCATCTCCTTGATTTCCAGGCAACTCTGTTGATAAAATAGCACGAGCATCGGTACTTTCAAAATTCTCCCATACCTTGACTGCATCCCATTGCAAAGTTTGTTGATTTATAAAAGCAGGTACTTTCCAATTTTTAGCATCTCTTAAACAAACATAGGATGACAAAACAGGAACTTGACCATTCATCCACTTGTCTCTACCTGCGAAAACCTTACATCCAGACCCAATTTCCATGCGCAACCCTGAAAAAGTGGGTTTTCTGCCTTTCGAATACCACGAAATCCTCAAGAGTCCCAACCTTTATTTTAGTCGTTCTTCCTAGCGATAGAGCAGAATTATCTTTTGCATGATAAATCTTTGAAAGGAGGAGTTGTGGATTTCGATGCAACCTCCATGCTTGTTTCATCAAAAAAAGCTGAATTGTAACTAGATATACCTCGAATTCCTAAGCCGCCCATACCTTTAGGCGAGTGGAGAATTTCTTTTCGCACCCAGTGCAATCCTGTCAAACCTTGCTTGGCCCAAAAGAAAGTAGCGATCATGGAATCTAATTTGTTTGCAATCCCTAATGGTATTTCCAAGCAGTTTAGCACATGAGCTACCATTGAAACCACCACAGAGTTGATCAAAATAAGCTTTTGTTGTTGTGATAAGGGAATGACATTCCATGATGTTAACAGATTTGCTACTTTATCAATCCAGAAATTGAAATGAGTAGAACGTTTCCCCATGACGTCTATAGGGACACCCAAATGTGGTTCAAATTTATTTATTTGTGGCATCCTTAAAATGTCCTTGTATCTGCCTTGACCCTCCGTGGAAGTATTCGGGCTAAACTTCACAAAAGATTTATGCAAGTTCAGTTGTTGCCCCGAAATGGCACAAAACCTAGCTAGAATATTCCTCATCTTCAAACAAGCATCATCATTTACTTTGAAGAAAATCATGGCGTCGTCTGCAAAAAATAGATGAGAAATACAAGGGCCACGATGAGAAGGTTGAATTCCTTGAAAGAACTTCAACTCCCTACCTAATGTTAGCATCCTACCTAGTATGTCCATGCAGAACAGAAACAAAAAAGGAGAGAGCGGGTCTCCTTGCCTGAGGCCACACTAAGGGCGAAACGGAGAAGTAGCTTTCCCATTTAGAAGGACTTTGAAAGAGGTTGTTGAGATGCATTGATGGATTAACGAAATCCACTTTGAAGGAAAACCATAGGCCCGTAAAACCTTTAAAAGAAAATCCCAATGTACTAGATCATAAGCTTTACTCATGTCAATCTTGACAGCCGCTAGGTTTGACCCTGTCGATTTTCTCCCATTAATGGTTGATAATAACTCATGGCTAATAAGAACATTGTCTGACATATATCTCACGGGGGTGAAAGCATGTTGTTCATCTTAAATCAAGATCGGAAAAATTGGTTTAAGCCTATTAACCAAACATCTTGAAGCACATTTATAAATAGTATTGCAAAGACTTATAGGTCGCAAATGGCTAACCTCTTCTGGATTTTGAAGTTTTGGTATCATTACCAACAATTTTTGGTTCCATTCCTTCAACATATGACCCGTGTTGAAGAAGTGTTGAACACTTTGAATCACCGAGTTCCCTACGATTTCCCAATTATGCTTGAAAAATTCCACTGACATTCCATCTGGGCCAGGGGATTTAGAACTTTTCATTGCGAACATTGATAACCTTATTTCTGAACCTGAAAAGGGTTTTAGCAACGCTTCTATCTGTGAAGTTGAAAGTTGAGGAACATCAATTTCTCTAAGAACATTATCCAGGTCATCATTCTGGAATAAAGGAGCATCGAAATGAAACAATGTCTTCAGATTGGAAACTACAACATTTTCCACTTCTTCTTGGCCTTCTGCAAATCCAGAATCTGAAATTCTAAGCCTACGAATAACATTTGTAGCTTGTCTTTTTTTAACTCTAGCAAACAAAATCTTCGAAGGACAATCACCCTTTGCAATCCACATCTCCTTCATTCTTTGAGACCAATATTGAAACTGTAAATTTGCGCTGGATCGAGCATCCGCCACCTGGGAAATATAAGTATTTCCTGTGTTCAAATCTGAAACCTTATTTCCTGCATCAACAAGAGGATCCAACAACTGCTGCCAATTTATGCCCAACATCGTTTATTCTCTAAACACCACTTCCTAATCCGATCCTTGGCCATCCTGATCTTTCTTGACAAAGAATACATAGAGGAACCAGCTATGGATAAATTCCAAACTTCCTCCACAATTTTTGAGACTTCTGAAAAAGATAGACACCAATTCTCGATTTGATAAGGTCGATTCTTTTTGAAAACCAAATAATCTGTTTCAAATACAATAGCTGCATGATCTGACACAAGGATTGGATGATTAATTACCCTACTATCATGAAACTTTAAAAACCAATCAGTTGTCATGTAAGCCCTGTCTAATCTTTCCAAAATGAGGTCTTGATCTTCTCTTTTATTGGTCCAAGTAAAAGGCGATCCAGAAAACGGAACTTCAATAAGACTTGACGCTAAACGCCAGCGAATAAATTCATCCCACCCTCTAATCATCGAAGACCCTCCTAGTTTGTCTGAATAATTTGCAACTTGATTAAAATCACCAATTACAAGACAAGTAGGGTAAAGAGTCAATAAAAATAAATTTTGATCCCAGACCTGTACCCGGTCCTCAACTAAAGGTGCGCCATAGACAAACATTACTTCCCATTCATTTCCAAAAGAGATTTTGATTTTACAAAGTACAACATTTTGTAAAGAGAAAACACAAAATACCTCAAAAGGACACCAACCTAAAACCACTAAACCACCTTTAGAACCTATAGAATTAGTACCACAAACAAAAGAGGGATTACACCCTTTAGCTAACCTTTCTACATGATCTACATAAGATTTTGTTTCAGAAAGGAAAATAAACATTGGAGCAAAAGTTTTAAACAACCAGACCAAGTAAGGAGAAAGTTGGGATTTTTTGTCATAAGAACCCCGACAATTCCAGGAAATTATTTTCATAATAAACTTGGGGGCTGTGTAGGGCCAGCCGCCAAACCCAGAGAGCGACAGAGAAGAAGGGCAAGAGAATTTTCCTCCATCTCCACAACAGTTGCTGCTAGTTGTTTGTTTCCATAAGCAATTATATTAGCACCCACCGAAATCCTAACCTTTTTTGCCTTAGAAGACATTGACATTGTTATCTTCCTCTTGCCTCGATTTTCCATCTACATTGATGTGTTTTGTACAACCACAACACTTGAACCCAACAAGCCATGGATTTCTTTGTGAAAAACCCCTCCCTTCCTTTGAACCCTAATATTAAAGCCTCCCTTATCTCGAAATCGTTGCCTATATAATTTTCGCCTTTTCTGTGTCCAAGTTGAACCCACAAAATCAAAGAATCCATGTTGTTCATAAGACCTCGAATAGCCTACCATACCAGAACCTTTTCTTTTTTTCACAACAAAATCATTAAATCCTACTTCCTGCATCATTGTGTCAACTAATGGAACATCAATATAGATTTCACCAATATCATCAGAGTCTAAGTCAATTCCCTTAACAATGTAGCCTATGAATATTAATTCTATAGAGAATGAACATTCCAATACAAAATGAAATAATAAACTTCAAAAGTATTAATCAACTCATTACATCAAAAAGAATATTCCTAAAGCAGTTACTTAGCGTGTGGTTTCCCAGATTTAGAAAAATCATATGGCAACAAAAAATGAACATTATTATGAAAAATTGAACATTAGTAAAGTAAACAGAAATTGATCTACGAAAACTTGAAATTACGTACACGATGGTTTGTGCTTGCTTTCCATTGCCAGTTTCAGGCGCATTTGTCGACTTTTCAGTACTGTAGCCAAAAAATCAAAAGTTAGGGTTTGGTAAAATCATTAGGCAACGAAAATGAACATTATAATGAAAAAATTGAATATTATTAAATTAAACAGAAAGTAATACATTTTATGTCTATTTAAACACAAATTTTGAAAAATCCAGCTGCACGTACGAATTTTGAACATAAATCACTTTCGTTTGTTGTTTTTCCTGCGAACACATTGTATTTCTGAAATAGAACAAAATTAAGAAAAATTAGGTTTAGATTTTACATCGAAAATAAAAGTGAAGCAACAGAATCAGTTGTAATTACTTACTTCCTCGTTTTATGCGGATCTTCAAGCTTGTTCATGTCAATTTATTTTCGAACATCAATTTTTTCTCCTCTGTTTTCAGGAAAAAAAAAAAAAAAAGAACGAAAAGATCCTTAGCTTTGAAATTTCATTGTAATTGTTGTGTTAATTTGAAATTTAACAGGAGTTTGAAGAGAGTGAAAGTAAAAGAAGGTGGTTTAATGGCGGTTTCTAGGAGAGAGAAAATGATCGCAGGAGACTGGGCGGAGGAGAGAGAATTGTTTTTGCGTGCAAATGAATTTGAATGGGTTTTGAAATTATTATATTATTATTTATTTTGGTATTTATAGGCATTTCCTCGCGTGGAAATCGAGTGCATTTTTTTTAAATATTTGTCTATCGCGTGTGCGCTCACGTGCTTTTCGTTCTTCTAAAAATGACGCGGGGGTATAGCTAGTGTCGGTTATACCCGGGTATAGAAATTAGGGATATATCAACAACCATGTAATATTCAGTCAACGACTAGCATTATACAATAAACGTCCATTAATACACAATCAACTACTATAAATATACAGTCTTACAAATGAACAATATTGCATTTTAGAATTACATCATCACTGATAGAATATATTGTCAACGTCTAATACTATACTATCAACCCCAATTAATATACTGTCATGAACTACAAATATACATCCAACATATAACTACAAGAATTTGTATCTTTAACGACAACCTAATTACGACGGGTCAAAAATCACGTCGCAAAAGCCTTTTGCGACGGGGCTAACAACCAAACAAAGACGGGAACATCAATCGCAAATGTCTTTTACGACGGTTTAACGACGGCCCCCTTTTATGACGGGTTCGCGACAGGAAATCCCGTCATTAATCAAAGACTAGATTTTAGCCCGTGCGATGCACGATTTCTACTAAATTGTTATGTTTAAATAGAACTCCTATATACCAATTTTATATATTAGATTAGTTTTTTATTTTTTATTGAATTTTATATTAGATTTATTTTTTTAAATTATGAGAGTGTTTGTGTTTGGATGAAATTGTATATGCGTAATATTAATAATTAATTAATAAAAATATCTACATGACACTTAATTAATTATCTATGTTGCACTCGACTTTTTTAATTCAAAATTAAATTTGAAATCTTATTTTTCATTGGCCGAAACCATTAGATTTCCTACGTGGCGCTCTAATATTGGGTTAATGTTTGATTGTATTTATTTTATTTTAGATTAGTGTTTGATTTTGGATGAATTTTATTTTAGATTTATTTTTTAATTTTTAGAGTGTTCGATTTTGGATGGAGTTGTATATATTAGTAATTAATTAATTAGAATATCTACGTGGCACTTAATTAGTTATCTACGTGGCAATCGATTTTTTTAATTCAAAAATAAATTATAAATCTTATTTTTCATTGGCCGAAACCATTAGTAATCCTAGGTGGCGCTCTAATATTTCAGCAAATATGCCTCCTTTATATATATATATATATATATATATATATATATATATATATATATATATATATATATATATATATATATATATATATATATATATATATATATATATATATGTTAGATTATTGGACTTTAACGACGGGATTTTCCGTCGTTAATGGTACAATTTTTTGGAGTGATATAATATTATACCACCTATACTTTTCTAACAAAATATTTAAGAATTTGCCAATTGTAACGTTTTTCCAATCATTGAGATTAACTCGGAATTTCTCTATTTAGATTGTACAAGTAATATTTAGAATGTATTTCATATCTTTATATTTAATTCGCCAATTAAGGAAATTGTTTGATAAACAAAAGGTCTTGCGCGCACAAGGTGTACAATAAATTTATTGTACACCAAGATAACTTTAACCATTTTTGTTGTAACTTTAACCTAGTTTTGATTAACTTTTATATTAGTAAAAAAAATTGATAGATAAATATTTTAAATGGTTAAATGATTAATTTTATACATTATTAGTTATTTTGAAGAAATAAGTTTTACTAAAATGAAAAAATTTATCACTGAAAAATAGATAACTTTTACATATATATGCTTAACTTTTAAGCATTTTGAGTTAACTTTTACTCCGGTGTACAATATTTATTGTACACCCATTATAAATAAGAATTTGTGTTTCCCGTATAACTTGCTTATGGAAGAGTTGGAGACTTGGAGGCCTCACAGGTCCAAAATTTATTGAGTTTAGGAAAGTCACATGAAAGTCTCAGTTGTGTACAAAATTTATTGAGTTCGAAATAATTTGATGTTTGACTATTCAAAATAATTAAGTTGGATTACCTAGGTAGCTGGTTAATGAATGATTCATTTAATTAAAAAGGTTGAGATTTGCAATTTATGGATGGAAATTTTAGCCTAAAATTGACTCGTTTATGTGTTTTACTCCGATTTTATTTGGTAAGTGATTTTTCATTTAGTCAAAACAACCAACAATTTGATTAAAAAAAAAACTTTAAAAGAAAACCGACATTTAATCCAAAATTAAAAAATTGCCTGGAGCAGCTTTTGATGTTATTATTCATATCCAATAACCAATTTCACCAAATATATTTTTAAACAAATAAAAATTCAAACAACCAACACAAAACCAATACAAACAGCCAGTCAAACTAGCAAAGTGAATCAACGGACAACCAATTGCGAAACAAGGTCTTCGTGTAAGTTTGTGTCAAACCAATTAATTAAACGAGTAGATAATCTTGAATCAAAACCTGTTTATATCTACTCATGTCAATCCATTTGTCCTTAGTTTTAGAATTTGTCTTAGCTAGGGGTGCTATAGGGCTATCCTCTAAGGTCAGTTTGAGAGCCAGGTGAGTTCTACCAAGCCCCTGATGATACAAAAACCTAACCCCTAACTGCTGTATCCGGGTACAGTCAACTCTGGTTGTATCCCCCAAAAACGACGCGCCTATATTGTTTGTTCTTTCTTGTTGTACTGTTTGTTTATTCCTATTGTACTGTTTGTTCTTTCTTGTTGTACTGTGTGTTCTTTCATGTTGTTTTTCAAATTCATCATCAAATTTTCATAATTGTTGTATTGTTTGTTCTTTTTTCTTGAATTTTATGTTCTTTTTTATATTGTTTTTTCTTTCTTGTTTATTTGTTTGTTTATAATAATCATATGGTTAATGTTCATAATGAAATTAAACTCTTCTTTGATCTTTTATGTTTTTACAAGCGTCAGTATTGTTTATTTTTTCTTTTTGTATTGTTTGTTCTTTCTTGTTGTAATGTTTGTTCTTTCATGTTGTTTTTTGAATTCATCATCAAATTTTCATATTTGTTGTATTGTTTGTTCTTTCTTCTGGAATTTTATGTTCTTTTTTATATTGTTTGTTCTTCTTTGTTTATTTGTTTGTTAATAATAATTATATGGTTAATGTTCATAATGAAATTAAACTCTTCATTGATCTTTTATGTTTTTACAAGCGCCAGTATTGTTTATTCTTTCTTTTCGTATTGTTTGTTCTTTCTTGTTGTATTGTTTGTTTTTTCATTTTGTTTTTTTAAATTCATCATAAAATTGTTCATAATTGTTGTATTGTTTGTTCTTTCTTCTAGAATTTTATATTTTTTTTTATATTGTTTATTTTTTTTTGTTGAATTGTTTGTTGTTTCTATTTTATTTTTTTTGTTCATAATAATCATCCGGTTAATGTTCATAATGAAATTGCATGTTCATACTTTTTATTTTATTTGTTCATACCTTTTGTATTCTTTGTTCGTTATTGTTCTATTAAGTCAACTTATGTGAACAATACCAGATTGACACCGGAAGAATTTGAAGGAATTTTCAATATTTTCAATTGCGGTAATTTCCTTTTGTAGTTTTTCATCCTATAGAAGAATAGAGTTGGTTGTTCACAAGAAAAATGTAGATAGTCTGCAAGTCTCTTCTCTTAGAAGTTGTTTAGCTAGCCGACTGATCCTGGCTTTAGACCATTACAAAAATATTTGATCAATGTAGAGAAGGTGTAAAACAGACAAACTTATGAACCAAAACACAAATTTTCTACATCTTAATCTTAATCACTACTACACATAAAGGTAATGCCTAATTATCCAGAAATGAAATAATGCCAATCTTCCTGTGTTAATGACTAAGATGAACAAGCTCAGAAGCATCAATGTGTAGAACAAACAATCGGACAAATTCAAAATCCAATGGTGTTCTATAAGGATTTTATTTCGAGGTAATGTAAATATATGTTCAAAGTAATAACATCGTAATGCAATAACTAAGTTCATTTTAAAATTAGTAAATACTCATTTCACAATCAGTAGATAAATGCATTTCTAAATTGGTTGAATAAATGAGAATTGTCAAATAATTAGATAAACATTCATATTCGAATGTGTAGATAAATGTTTATTTACGAATAAATAAATATTTATTTTCGAAATAGTAAATGTTCATTTCCAAATAAATAAATAAATGTTCATTTCCAAATAAATAAATAAATGTTCATTTCCAGTTTTAATTTTCATACCCATATATTTATGTTCATCTTAAATGGGGTACAGCCAAAAATTTACGCAAAAAACCTTCCTCGAGCCTCCGGCGCCCAAGTGCTTGAACGTATGGGCATTATACGAGTAGGATATAGTAGCTACAAGAAGGAAGTTCTCCCAAAAGAGAGAGACAAAGAAAGTACAACAAAAAAAAAGTTGTAAAAATTACTTACTGAATGTGGGTTTTGTCAAGGTAAGAGCCAATAGAGACGTTGTAAGATTCATCAATTTTGTTTTTAAAGTTTTTACACGTTGGTTTGAGTCAGTTTAGTCAGAATTTGGTTGGAAAATCCACCTCTTAACTCAGGAAGCTAAATCCTCATTATAAATTGGAAAATAGACTTTTTACTTCCTAACTCCAAAAGTGGTAAATAAATTAGGAAAATCTTTATTTCTTTCAACGCTAAAGAGAGAAGATTCTTTACTTAGTAAACGTCCAAAGTAGTATTATTGAAATACTATCAACGTAAACGTAAAAGAAAATAGGTAAGGCCCTATATTTTACGTTTCCATTTTTCTGTTTTTGGAAAACTAAAAATGAAAATATGAAAATCAGAAAAAGTAGTTTCGAGTTTTTGTTGCTAGTTTTAAAAATTAATATTTTACTATAAGTATTACTATTTTTTATTTAATGATTCAATCTAAATCATACGACTTTTAAAAACTGAAATTTGAAAGTTATACCGAACGGGATAATGTCAATTTAATCATGTTAAAAAGTACCAAATGTATGAATTAATTTGCCAATTGAATCATGTTTGTTTATTAACAAATAAAAACAATAGTAAAGTAATGTAGGATAATATATGTCTGTTACGAAATAAAAAAAAACAATTAGGACAGACTTATATTTCAATACTTATATTTCAATGTTGCGTTGACCGAATGTAGATAGATTTATAGGCATTCTATTAGTGTGTTTTTATTGAACAACTTTTATTAGCTTACACTCTTCAAATCATTTTCAAACACCTATATATGTGAACTCTTTTGGTCTAACACGATCTCTTATTTTTATCTATGTCAACTCCTTGACACTTCAACACAAGTATAAATTTCTTTTAAAGATCAAATTTATAAAAAAAATTAATAAAATAGCTGAATCTTCACAATTAAACAGTATTAGTATTAAACACTACTCACTAGTACCTGAATCCGAGTGACATAGTTCGACATCACACATTGTTGGAAAAGACATTAAAGTATCCTACTATAACTAAGTTATATGTAAAGCTAGTAATATAATTCCACCCCAAAGAAAAATAAAGAGCTGCATTAAATTATTTGGTGTAATATGGAGACATAGCAAACATACCCTACAGCTAAGGTCCACAAGACTAAAAACTACTTCGTATTTGTAGTTTGACTATCTTGTCAAACAATAAATGAGTAAGCAAAAACCCACAACATTGGGTCTGAGATCAAGGGGAGGAAATAAATAAACGCATTTTTCTTTACTAGTTTTGCCATGTCACTTTTTTTGAGGAGTAAATTCAGGATTTTCTTGCTAAAACCCAAACTTGTCATAAAAAACAATTAATTAACTTAATCCTTTGTAATTTTGGTCCATTTTGCGGGTACAACTCGTTGTATTTGTGCATGGTATACTCAAAATTATTTCTTTATACATGCGTTTGTACAACTCGCGTACTTTGTAAATAAATAAGAAAATAATCCTTAATATACCTTGCAAGATAATAACCGGTTGTGGCATTATTCTAGTGCAAGTGTTGAAATTGTGTTGCGAATTCACAAATTCTTATTTACAATGGGTGTACAATAAATATTGTACACCGAAGTAAAAGTTGACTTAAAATACTTTAAAGTTACATTTATATATGTAAAAGTTATCTATTTTTTAATGATAAATTTTTTATTTGAATAAAAAATTATTTCTTCAAAATCACTAATAATGTATAAATTAATCATTTAACCCTTTAAAATGTTTATCTATCAACTTTTTAATTTTATAATATAAAAGTTACAGAAAAATAGGTTAAAGTTACGAAAAACTGCATAAAAGTTGTCTTGGTGTACAATAAATTTATTGTACACCTTGTGCGCGCAAGACCTTTTGTTGCTAATTAGTGTGTAATACTAATAGTCTAATAGTACTAGTTGATCAGAAATGTGAGTTATTAAATGTGGAAAAAAAGGGCAGTAAAAGCAACGGTAACTAGGGGGTGTTTGGCACTTTGGCAGTTTCTTAAAGGGCAATATGGGAATTATTTAAAAAAGCTAACGGAAACCTTTCACACTTAGAAAAGTGGGCGGCACCTGAGTCCTGACCTGACAAACTCTTCTGTGTGACTGTGACTGTGTCTGTGTCTGTGTCTGTGTCTATGTAGGAGTATATATTGCTCTACTATTTGCAAATTTTGTTACTCTCTCCTCGTTCCCTCTTTAATCATTTCAATATACTTATTTTTCTCTCCTATTCCGTTTCTTTGCCGGAGTGTCACTTTCGGAGTGTCACTTTCTTTTTACAAGAACAACTCTGAAGAAGCATTATTCTAATCAAAATAAATGGAGCCTTTAAAACCAGAGGAGATAACTCACCCGCCAATGGATCAACTTCAAGGTTTAGAGTATTGTATTGATTCCAATCCCTCTTGGGGTAATTTTCTGGATATCCCTTCAACTTTTTTTTTAATCAACTTTATATTTTTCTTAATCAAAGAATTAATTGATTAATTTGAGTTGGTTTGGAACAGGGGAGGCAGTTGCTTTGGGTTTCCAGCATTACATCTTGTCATTAGGAACTGCTGTTATGATTCCCACATTTCTTGTTCCTTTAATGGGAGGTTCTGATGTGAGTTTAATAGTTTTATTTACTTTTAGCTTGTTAATTAATGTCATATTTTTTTCTATTAATTTCTTGAAATTAATTATTTTTTGATTATGGAAAGGATATGAATGTACTTGGTATCACATGTTTAGTGGAGTTAACAACTCTAATGAAGTCATGTGTTTGCAAGACTACATAACTTATTTATGACCATAGTTGGTGTTGAGAAATCTATCTATATATTAGTTGTGTTTTTAGCTGCACCAAAGCTATCTATCTGGGTTTATTAAAACATGACCAATTTGTTTGATATAATTATATTGATAATGGTAATAATGGATGGCAATGAAAACTTTTAAAGAAAAAGTAGATAATTTTGAGTGAACCGGCATTAGGATGAGAATGAAAATTGATTTACATACAAATTCTTCCCGCTAGCACCATTTATGACCAGCTACCAAACGGGCAGCTAAGATTTCTTCATTTGCGGAATTCGTAATGGTTGATTGTTGTGTGAACTCATTGGAAAGCATAGACATGTAATTTTCTCTTTTGAAACTTTATAATGTAGGGTGACAAAGCAAGAGTAGTGCAAACATTGCTTTTCGTTCAAGGGATTAATACTCTATTACAAACCCTATTCGGAACCCGGCTACCAACGGTGATCGGAGCCTCGTACGCGTACATGGTGCCCATCATCTCCATCATCCATGACTCATCTTTGGCAAGAATTGAAGATCCTCATTTGGTTAGTTTTTGTGTCTAACTTCTTTTGATGATCTTCCCATCTTTTTACTAACACTATGGAGCATGGAGTAATTAAGCTTTATTGTACAAGTTGAGGGCCATTTGCACATTAAAGAAAGAAAGTAAAAGGCTGATTTAGTTTTAGACCCACCTATCTAATTGGCTTTTAATAAAGGAACTAACTTTTTAAGTTCATGAGAGTAAAGTAAGTTTATCAATATACTTCCTTGACTTTGAATATGCACATATGATTCCATTTCTTATACCTTAAAAAATTATGTGATACTTATCTTCTATGTTACTTTTGGAAAAGGTTAGTCCAATAGGCCATCTCAACCCTAGAAAGTAGAAAGCAACAAAATGATGCTCAATTACACTTTTACCATATGATGAACACAAATTGGTTAAAAAAAGAATTTAATACTTTCCTGATTTTATTATTTGTTTGATGATTGTTAATTTTAGATAAAGGCCTGGCTTTGCCTCGACTAATCCCACCTTAGTTTGGTTTAGTTTCTTGTACTTGCTTGACGATGGTGTGTTTGTATTGCAGAGGTTTAATAATACTATGAGGGCAGTTCAAGGAGCTCTAATTGTGGCATCAAGTCTGCAAATTATCTTGGGATACAGCCAATTATGGGCTATTTGTTCAAGGTTAAATTTATCTTTTTATCTAAGACATATAAATATTCATCACAAGTATACAATAATGGACTCTCCAGACTTTAAACCCAACACTATTAGCAGTTTAGCACCCATACAATCCCGAAAAGAGAGACCTTGGGACATTGGGGCCGAGTAGTGGTAAACAATCAACTCCGAGATTTGGGGTGTCTGTCCCACATTTAGATTTACGTATCCTTATTAGTGTCATTTCCTATTGTAAAACATAAATATGGAACGGAAGAAGTATATCTTTACTATAATATTGCGTAGATGATTAGATGAATAGATGGTAATTAACAATGAATATTTTACGGTATGTCAGGTTTTTTAGCCCGTTAGGAATGGTGCCGGTTATATCACTGGTGGGTTTTGGTCTGCTTGATAGGGGATTCCCTGTGGTAAGTACAATCATTCTTTAACTCCTGGTTTATATTATAATTAAACTTCATTTCATGACTAGTTGCTGTTTGGTTTCTCATTCAATATTTGCTTGTCTGATTTTCAGGTGGGACGATGTGTTGAAATTGGCATTCCTATGCTCATTTTGTTTGTTGTCTTCTCTCAGGTATCTTGTCAATATTATTGCCACCTTTGTATGATTAAAGTAGTTTAATCTTTAGTGGACATAAATAATAGTGGTTAATTGGATATAGTAGCTTCCACTAACAGATTAGATAAGCTTGATAGGCTACACTAATAAATTAAACAGAAAAAGTATGCAAGGCATGCAAAACCTTGACTGATTACTGATTAGCAATGAGCAATCACATTAACAAATGAGATAGCAGGATTTATTTGTTTTCCTTTGTGTGCACAGTACCTGAAACATTTTCAGATAAGGAGGCTGCCAATGCTGGAGCGATTCGCTCTCGTTCTATCAGTTACAGTTATATGGGCATATGCACATCTTTTGACAGCTAGTGGTGCCTACAAACACCGCCCTGCAAAAACTCAAATGAATTGCCGAACTGACAAGGCTAACCTTATCTCTACTGCACCATGGTAAGCCCAATGACAAGAAACTTCATTGGCATCATAACCTTATCTACTCCAATTCTCATCATAAGTAGAATAACACTTGATTTTCTTCCTAAGTTTATTCCTCGTAAATCGTGATTTAGACTCTTGGTAAGACAGAATTTTCTCATTCATCCTTGATTATGGTCGTGTAGGATAAAGATCCCATACCCTTTACAATGGGGTGCTCCTTCTTTTGATGCTGGTCATGCATTTGGAATGATGGCCGCTGTACTAGTCTCACTGATTGAGGTATCATATTATATGTAGAATCAATAATTTAAGTATGAATGAATTCTAATCCAGAAACTTAAACCTGCTTGCCTTATTGACTTGAATTTGATTATAACATGCGTTATTTCTTCAATTATAGTCAACTGGAGCTTTTAAAGCAGCAGCTCGTCTGGCTAGTGCTACTCCACCTCCTGCTCATGTTCTGAGTCGCGGTATAGGCTGGCAGGTCTGTTTCTACTGTATTCCTACAATGTGGGAGGCTTTAATTTTCCGTTTGTTTGCTTTTACTGAGATAGATAATGCTGCTTACAGGGCATTGGGATCTTACTCAGTGGACTCTTTGGGACACTTAGTGGCTCTGCTGTTTCTATGTGAGTGTTCGTGTACATCCCTGTTTTTTTTTGTACTAAACCAGGCTTAGTCATTGGGTATATTAACACAAGTATTTGTCCGAATATCAGTGAAAATGTAGGCCTGATTGGGAGCACTCGTGTTGGAAGCCGCAGAGTTATTCAAATTTCTGCCGGTTTTATGATATTTTTCTCAATATTAGGTGAGGAACGATAACGGCCTTCACACAAACTCAGTAACACTGCCGCTAACAAATTCTCACTTTTTTTCTGAATGATTCCTGCAGGGAAATTTGGTGCTCTTTTTGCTTCAATACCATTTACTATATTTGCTGCAATGTACTGTGTTTTCTTTGGCCTTGTTGGTAAGTTACTTGCACATTATTTTTCGAATTTTGTAGAGAAAAGGTGGAGAAGAAGAGAGATTCTGAAAAACTAATATTACGAGTTTGTTGGATGATACATTTTCAGGTTCAGTTGGGCTATCATTCTTACAGTTCACAAATATGAACTCAATGAGGAATCTCTTCATTGTAGGTGTATCTATGTTTCTTGGTCTGTCTATTCCTAATTATTTCAGAGAATACTCGGCCGGTGCTCTACATGGACCTTCTCACACCAGGGCTGGATGGGTGAGAGAACATAACTTTTTATACTATACTTCTATAAACTTTTCTTCTCCAGAAAAAATTGAGTCTGAGTTTTGGTTATTGTGATTGCAGTTTAATGACTTCCTCAATACCATTTTCTCCTCTTCACCGGCAGTAGCATTGATTATTTCAGTTCTCCTAGACAACACCCTTGAATACAAGGACAGTGCTAGAGACAGAGGTATGCCATGGTGGGTCAAATTCCGAACATTTAAAGGAGACAGCCGGAATGAGGAGTTCTACACCCTTCCCTTTAATCTCAATCGGTTTTTCCCTCCATCATGAAGCAAGATCGAGCGTATTTTTAAAACCCCTTGACCAGTTTTCCATCCATCATAAACCCCTTAGAGATTAGTTTAGATTGTGTTTATCACAACCCTGGTGATGATGGAGAAATGTAATTTTCATGGAGTAAATCAAGTTTTGCTCGTTGGCTCTTTCAGCCTTCCCCTCAATTGATATATGTATATCTCAACTCGGTATTTCGGGTTCAATTTAATAATAGAATTTATTTATTTATTCTTTTTCAACCAAGTACATTGGTAAGTACATTGGTAGAATTGTAGATACGCACTTAGTTTTTCAACTAATTTTTCTTTTATAACTCCCAAAAGTAATGTCCAGATAACCTGAAGGTAATGAAAGAGACATTGACTTAAATTTTATAATCATTTACCAAAAGGATACAAGTGTATTTACATCAAATAATCTGGTATAAATGTCAAAAAAAAAAAAAAAATCAAAACTGTACTCCCCCTTTCAACCTCCCACCACCCACAAAAAAAAACACCCAAGGGAAGAAAAGGGTATCTTTTATCTGGCTTATTCAACAGGTTGGTATATACAGAGTGGCAGATAGGATGAAAGTCTAGTGACCTTTGCACATGCATTCGGAACTCCTAGGTTGCCGATAAATGCTTTGTCCATATCGTCTCACATGAACTCGTTGACCTTCTTCGATCATTTTCGTTACCCTACGCTGAAAACGGTTCCATGGTATGGTGTCATTTTCCATCAATACAGCTGAAAGCCTCTTTTTGTTTGGCCGCAAGGTAGGAGTATGACCACCCCCGAAATATGTACGAAACCCAGATACCAAGGAAGATAGTTGGCTTCCCGAGTCAGTCATGGCAAAAACATCAGCAGTTGCACATGCAATGAAGTCCAGTGCAGCTAGCTGCAGGAAAGAATTAGAGGGGGAAAAAAATGTGCTGTCAAGACTCAAAAAACATGAATACATTAGAATCTATAAATGTTCTTTCAGCTAAGCATAACATCAAAATAACAAAACCAAAAGAAAATTGCTTCTTGATTTCTTAGGATGTGTTGCATGTAGTTCAGAAAGTCATGTCTGCTTAGTGAAACGATTAAATGAAAGCATGAACAAGAAATTCTAAGCTGCACTTACATGCAGTGCTAAAGCAAGCTTGTTGCAGAAGGAAAATGAAAGGAAGACAATTGAAAAGTCAAGCCAGAGGGACTTTTAAAGAAATTTTAGGAGAAAAAAATCACACTCTAGCAATTTAAATGGTGATAACCGACTTTTAGAAATCACACTACTACTCCCAGACACCTCTCATATCTCACACATTAGAATGATTAGATTTTTCTTCCTCCTAAAGGCCTCAATTATATATTTATAGCTTCCATAGAGTACTATGGGTTTGATTGCTTCAACTTCTTTCAACTTACTTAAGACAAAATAAGTTTAGGTAAGTTCAGATAAAATAAGTTTTTCTACAGAGAAATAAGTCCAGAGTCCAGACATACTTACACATAAGCTGTACTAAAGTGAAAATAAGTTCAGATAATAAAACAAGTTGAACCATACCCTATATCCAACGAAGTACCTAAAGACTATTATTATATCAGCAAACCTCTCAAAAAAATTATCCATCAATAGAAGAAATATAGATTCTAAACTAGCGTATAAGAAGAGTGGCATAAACAAACAAAAATGAAAAACCTAAAAACCAGTCGACTGAGATTTGGCATAATCTTTAAGTCATCGAAAGCTACATCAAACATGGCCTAACCCATGGTATTAAAAACATTATACTAGTACTGGCAAGACACCCAAATATTCATAAGTAATAGCCTAACCCATGTGGCCACATCTTAGCAAAACAAACCTAAAAGTCTTTGATTAAAGTAGTTATTGCAGTAGTATACGCATGACTACGACAACGTATTGAAGTCTCTTACTGCTCTTCACCAAACATGGTTTTTTCATTACAGAGTAGAGAGAAAACTCAATGCAAATAAAGAGATTATCATAAAAAACTAAACCAAAATTTATTGATACATGGTTTTTTGGGAGCACAGGAAAACATAGTCTTGGCACATATTGTAAGCCGGTTTAGTATGTGATACTCAATGAGCACACCTACTTCAGCTCACTAAGCACACCTACGTCAGCTCAATTGGCATGTGAAATCAGTTGGTGTTAACGGGAATGAGGAAACAGAAGCAGCTTTAGTGGATGGGAAAATATTAAGACAACCAATCAGTGGTATATTGCACATGAGAATCAGAAATAGAAATAAAAAAATGAACAGAGTCCCATTCAATTCAGTATGTAATTATTTGGTCATGGCCTATTCATTACCAATCCCCAATCCATTTATATTTCTTATCCCCTTCTACCAAACACACAAGATTCAGAACTATTCCAGCATATCGAACAAGACATTTGTGCCTACGAACAAAAGTAAATGATATATACTTATATAGGGCTAAATTAAGCCTCAGATGAGTTCAAGGACACTCAAAATTGTTTTTGATTAAGAAACATTCGTTTTCCACCAGAATTAACATTCACAAAAAGACCATAAAGAAATCCCATCATAATGCTACATCGTATCTTTGTCAATATCCCACAGATGAACACTTTTCATTTGATATTTATTTGGAATCTATGCTCAGAGCAGGAGCTTCTCTAGAAGCATTAGAGTAATGTTACTGTGGTATATGTTTTTCTACAAAAGCTTCCTTTCGTTTCTGTGTGGGTAATTTTGTGTTTGGTGGTTGCTCAAGTACTGTTCTTTGGACTGGAAGACCAAACGAAGTCATTTTAAAGCACTAGCATATGTTTTATGTTTTGTACAACCACAACATTGAAGTTAACTGTCATCGGTTCATTGTGACTTGTGAGGAAGCAGTTAATTGTGAACTTAAGAATGAGTCAAGCATGGGTTGCACGACAAAAGTTTCAGAAAATAGCAATTAAAATACCCAGACTTCAGGAAGGATATAGAGAATAAGATGGTTGGAGGATTTCATGTTTTTTGAATATCACTTCTCATTCAATAAAATAAAGGGTACGCAAAACAGATTTGGGAATATTATAACACACAGATGTTGCTGACAATTAAGTGTATTAGCTACACCATTTAAATTGTATTAGTTCAAGAGCACTTGCTAGGGTTTGATGGTATTCTTTTACCAAGAAGTTACACACTTTTTTCTGAAAGCCTATACACAAGGGGATGACTATAGTAAGCGTGCTTAGCTGGATGTAATTTTTAGCTGGATGTAATTTTGGGATGAAAGACTCTGGAAGTTTTCTACTTTTCTAATTTAGGATATACTGAACACAAAGTGCACTAGAAGGATATTACTTTGTTTGTAAAGGCATATGATGTGGTTAATATCTACATTCTGCAACTTAAAATGAATTATAATAGTCTAACTCTAACCTTAGTCAAAAGAGAAAGGTAGCCTGGGTGCTGAATTTTCGGGATATTCACGAATATACATGTGGCCTGGCCTAAATTCAGAAGAAAAATAAAAATAATACAATAAAAATAATGTTGAACGACCCCCCCTTACCCCGCTTCTTGCGGGAGCCCTTTTGAGGCAATGGGGTAATGATAATGCTAATGATGAAAAATCATGTTGAAAAAACAAGGATCCTTTCTGAATATAGAATAATTGAAATAGCTTACCTGAGAAGAGAAATTCCTAAAAGGCTCAAGTTCAATGGGATCCAGAAGATCTTCCTTGGTTACCAAATTTGGATAAAGACTGGTGAACGGCTTCATCCTTGACTTCCCATCATAAATTTGAGAGCCAGCAAGATATATGTATGTACCACGCTCTAAACCAAGACCAGCAAGAAGAAGGCCTGCTTCCTCTGGTGTCAAGGGACATCTTCCAGATATTCTCAATTCTACAGGAGACACAGGCCTATACCACAGCGTCAAAAAATAACTACATCATTTAAAAATGGCACGTAATATCATTTAAAAATGGCAAGTAATAGACAGCTAGCTTCGTATAAAAGACTAAATATCTGGAGAATAAGAATGCTAACGCACTTCAAGCCTTTAAGTCGTTGAAGGAGCAATGGGAAATGAGTTTCTCTGTAAGCTTGAAGTTCTTTTCTCTCACTTTCTCCACCACCAAAATCACAAAGGGAATAAGCCACCATATCCACTTCAAATCTCAAATGTAGAGCAAGATACTTGGAAGGAACTTTACTTGTATTATCCCTTCTTGCATCATTATCTGGCATAAAGTTCCCCATAAGTTCCTTGTCTATCCGGTTACTTGACGAATCATATTCCCTTATCCTTCTTATTAATAGTGATCCAACTTGTTGAATTTTGGGGACAAACTTCAAAGCGTGAAAATTGCATTTACATCTCAGTTTCTGCAATAAATATGACACATCAGTATGATAAGGAATTCTAATCACTTGACAAACTAATATAAGAAAACTACTGAGCACCAATGATCAAAGATCCCAACTGCAAGTGCAGGTGGAAGAAGTTTCAATAGAATCAGAATCATTTTCCAGAAAATTCCAGGTGTTTTAATTTGAATGTACTATTTGTATCAGATTAAGACCTTAAACACCAAGGGAAACAGTTTCTTTCACAAAGGAAGCAAAATACACCTTCTTAAGTGAATGCTTAGTCTTTAATTTCAATTTACAATCTGTATCAGATTAAGAACTTAAACACCAAGGGAGCAAAATAAACACTTCTTAAGTGAGTGCTTACTGCTTAATCTTTAGATGGTACTCCTGATTGTTTTCCAGAGAGGGCAGGAAAAGAACTAACAAGCTAACGGCTATACTCGTGGATGATATGAACAACAAACTTAGGTCAATGAAATGGAAAATTTTCAAAGAGTTAGTATAATAAAAAAGAAGGGTGATATCAACCTAACGTTAGACGGTATGATGTTATTCAGATGTAAATGTCCACAGATATGTTGGGGTAAAAACACCATTAATAGATTCAGATATAGAAGAATGTTCTCAACCTGAAGGTGGGGAGGCAGTGGATCAAATCCTAAACGGTTTCCAAACCCAAGCAAATGAACAACACCATTTTGCTGGAGGATCGGAAGTACAAGTCTTACATAATCAGTTGGCTTTGCTTCCTTCTCAAGATGTGCATCAGTAACCTAAAAAGGAAACTAACTAGTAAGTAAAAATCTATATATATAGTTCATATCCAGAGATTCGCGACTGAAAAAGGAAGCTACTAAAAGTAACTTACTACACTACCAATTGCTTCAGGGTCTAATGATCTCAAATGTGGAGGGAGTTCCTTCGTAATGGTTATGTCATCCTTCAATGTGTTGATGAAATGCTCTTCTTGATAAATATCACCAAACTGGCTGTCAATTTTCATTATATCATAGTACACATTAGCAACAATTGTGACGGCACTGAAAAGATACATAGAGTCGATCTAAACGTTCTTGAGTAATGGTAATGAACATTTCTGTCACTGAAAATGGTGCTACAGAAACATAGGTAATGACTAGCTTAATGACTTTAGTCTCAGATTAGAGCAACAAAACGCACAACTCTTGGTCCTCTACTCTTCACCTGACTTTTACTGATCAAACCTGGTTTTTATTGATTCAAACTGATTTATATAATAATTCGAACTGGTTTTTACTGACTCACTACTCACTAGTGTTTTTTGTTATATGCGGTCACCGATTACTGAAAACTGATTTTTACTGATTGAAAGTTCGTTTACACAGATCGTGATATGAAGTCCAACTGCTAGTAACTTTAAATTCCACAAAGGATAACATTCTTATATCTAAATATTGGCACCTTACAGGTGGGTTTGATTGTGTGAATCTAAACAAGAGGGTTGCTAATCAAGTGACAAACAATGTCTAGGGAAATTATATAAACTTCAATGTGAACATTGCAGAAGATGAGAAGATGCCAATGTCTAATTTAAAATACATTAACACAGACAGAAAATATTCCATGTTTTCTTCCTCCTTCCTTTTCTATTTTTTCTTTTCCTTCTAAAGTAGGGGGAGCGCCCGCCGGAGTGGTATAGGGGGTGCATAAGAAAACAAAAAGTAGACAGAGTTGAATGGTAAAGCTACAAGCAATATGTGTAAGGGTTAGACATAATCACACCTTGGATCCTTCCAGACACTGCTATAAAGAAATATTGGGACAACTAATGTTGCATTGAGCAAAGATGCCACCGCAACAGCATTGCAGACCTGCATACGCCCAAACTATCCCATCAGATTTCTGGTTTCTTAAACAGAAAATACAACAGACTGTTTCCTGTTTAAAGA